>NC_051163.1:158677466-158707414 GCF_013339745.2 Dermacentor silvarum | reverse complement strand
CTTGAGGAGAGCGCTTTCGCTGCCTCCCTACACACTTTTCTCTCTCTCTCTCTCTCTCTCTCTCTCTCACCGCCGGCCGCTCCCTCGTTGGCTTCTGGTGTTGTAGCGGTGTGTAGCGCTCGATGTGCGGTTACGCGTCTCCGGGGCAGCCGCTTCCTCAGTAGACAGTTTTAGTTTAGCGTTAGCGTAATAGCGGGGTTACGGGAAATAGCGTTACCGTTCCGCAAACGAACTTTGCAGAAAGAGAGTTTTAGTGATAGCGTAGTTTACGAGCGGGACGCTATTCCATTACGCTTTGAACTTCGCATACACAGGGCACCTAATTCTATGTGTGTGTCTCCGGAAAGTGCGATAGGCAGCGCAATGGAAGCCAGGAGCGCGTTGTATTTTTACTTCACATGTCCGTCGATCTGCAACGAAACAGACAAGCAGTACAAGCTGTCTACCATAGCCTCCGAAATCCTCCCATCTCAGAGGCCATATGCCGTCGTCGCGCCTATCTCCCGACTTTAGCGACAGATGGTGCTCGCATCTCAGAAAAAAATTCTTTCGTTAGGCTTAGGTGCGTTCGAAATGAGAAGCGATCTCGAAAATTCCTCAAGATTAGCCATAACACTCTCTCGGCGAAGCGGCATGAGACTAAGCAAAAGCCGTTTACCCAGTCATTTTCTACGAACGAAGTGAATTCTACAAAAACAACGCCAAATTCAGTTCGAAGCGGGCGACCGGGACCGCCGCCATGGTTTACGTACACTACGTACACCACGCTAACACGGTAACGTTAACTCTGAGAAATAGCGTGCGCACGGTAAACGGTATGGGTCGGTTAGCGTTCTGCGCATGCGCACTTCGATCCCGCTATTCCGGTACGCCCGCTATTCCTGTCTAGTGTCTTCCCTACGGAAGTAACGCTTCAGCTCCCCGACGTGCGTTGGGGCGCTGATACGACCTGTGTTCAGGTCTCTTAGTTGGTAGTTTAGTCGCGAGAATTTCTCTGCCACTTCGAAGAGTCCCACCCATTTGGGTGCTAAACTTTTTGGGTGCTAAACCATTTGGGTGCATTTGGGTGCTCGCGTCGCTGAGTGCGTGATTGCGTTTCAGGACCAGGTCCCCCGTTTGGAATTCCATGTCCCGGTGCGCCCGGTCGTAGGCGGCCTTTTGACTCGCCCTTGCCCCTTCACGGTTGCTACTCGCTTCTATCACGGCGTTTGCCAGGCGATCACGCATTTGCCGGGCATATTCGGCGATTGCTGTTTTTGCTCCGGGTGTGTCTGTCCGTTTGGCCAAGATTGTCTCCGTCGGTGTCTGAAGATCCCTCCCGAACATCAGAAAAGCTGGCGTGAAACACGTCGAACGGTTTTCACTCGTTCTTAGGGCGAAGGAGATCGCATCTAGGTGCTCGTCCCAGTCGTGTGCTTGGGCGTATGCCCCAAGTAGTGGCTTCACATCTCGATTCCGGCGCTCCGTCACGTTCGACTGAGGATGGTAGCACGTTGTCTTCACCTGCCGGACACCCATCGCTGCGCATGTATCTCCGAAGATTTTCGACGTGAAATACGATGCATTGTCGGTGATCAGTCGCTCGGGGAACCCATAGCGACAGAAGGTCTCCGATAATTTTTTCAGGACCTCCTTCGTTGTCGCTGCTCGTAGTGGGTACAGTTCAGCGATTCCACTGAAGTGGCAAGTGATCACTAGCACAAATTTGTGCCCTCTCTTACTGCGCGGCAGCAGTCCGATCAAGTCGCACGCCACGAGTTCCCATGGCTTCGTGCTCACGATCGGTTGTAACAAGCCGGGCGGCTTCCCGCCTCTCGGCTTCCTTGCTTGGCAAACGTGGCAGGTTTGCACGTATTTACATACATCACGCTTCATGCCCGGCCAGGTTGCGAACCGACACAGTTTCTTCCATGTCTTTGATGCGCTCCCATGGCCATCTGTGTCGTGGTAATGCTGCGATGCCGCTCGTCTGAGCTGGCGTGGGATGACGGCTTTGACTCTCCCGTTTGAGTCTTCTTTGCCTGGCACGTATTTCAACAGAGCCCCGTCCCCATCAAGCAGATAGTTCTCCAGCTCACCGTCCGAGTCCGCGCCCCCCCGTCGTACCGGCAGTTTTTGGGTGCTCTCCGACTCGTCTCTCCGGGTCCGTCTCTGAGGCTGGCGACCAGGTTTTGACAGTGAGCGTCGTCCTTTTGAGCGCTGATGAGCTGATCTCTGCTGAACGCAATCTCGAGGGGCGGTCTCACCCCAAAAAGATGCACGTGCTCTTGGGTTTGTGCCGGCGGGGTTTTCCCCTCTCCCCGGCTTCCCTTCGATGAGAGCGGCTCGGCCGCCCCCTCCTCCTCCTCGCGACCGGCCGGCGGCGCGTCTCTCACCGGCGCCCGTGACAGCGCATCGGCGACCACGTTTGTGGTTCCTTTGCGATAGCGGATTTCGAACTCGAAGCGCTGTAAGGTCAGGGCCCAACGCGCAAGCCTCCCGCTCGGCTCACGGAGGCGGGTCAGCCACGTCAGGGCCATATGATCGGTCTCGACAGTGAACCTCGTTCCCACTACGTACATCTCGAATTTTCGGAGTGCATAGATGACTGCCAAACATTCTTTCTCCGTCACTGAATAGTTGCGCTCCGCCGGCGTCATCGCGCGGCTCGCGAATGCCACCGGGCGAAGCTCAGTCTCTTCCGCCTGAAGGAGTACTGCGCCAATTCCGAAATCGCAGGCGTCTGTCTGGATCACGAAGGGCCTGTTTAGGTCCGGTAGCTTCAATGAGGCTGTGTCTGCGATGGCCTGCGCGAGATGGCGGAAGCTTTCCCGTTGCTCCGGCCCCCACTCCCAAGCCATGCCCTTTTTCAACAACTTTGTCAAGGGGGCTTGCATGCGTACGCAATTGAGAATGAACTGTCGGTAGTAGCCTACCATCCCAAGAAAACGGCGTACACGGTTCTGGAAACTCGACGATTGCTCGAAGTTTTTCCGGGTCTGGGGACACCTGCCCTCGTCCCACCCGGTAACCGAGTAGGCTCACTTCTGTTCTGCAGATTTGCGCCTTGGCGGGGTTGAGTGTGAGGCCGGCCGCCCGGAGTTTTCCCAGGACGTCTCGAAGATGATCCAAGTGCTCTTCGAAGGTGTGCGAGTATACGACGATATCGTCGAGATAGGCGAGCGCGTGGTGCCATTTGGCGTCCCCGAGTACGCGGTCTATCAGCCGTTGAAACGTGCTCGGACTTCCGGAGAGACCGAAGGGCATCCGTACGAATTCGTAGAGGCCCCTGTGACAAGTAAATGCCGTCTTGCACTCGTCGCCTGGTCGCATCTCTACTTGGAGATAGCCTTTGCTAGCATCCAACGTCGAGAAGTACTTCGCTCCACCGAGGTTGGAAACTATCTCGTCCACTCTTTGGAAGGGATACGCATCCTTCTTCGTGACCGTATTTAGTGGCCGGTAATCCACACAAAGACGGGAACTGCCATTCTTTTTGGGGACGAGCACGACTGGGAAACCCCAGGGGCTCGTGGACCGCCGTACGATACCCGCATCGAGTAGCTCCTGTAGCGCCGCGTCAATTGCCTCCCATTTGGCAGGGCTGACCGGTCTAGGGTTGGATTTCCAAGGCTGCGCGTCGCCCGTCTCGATGCGGTGTTGCACCAGCTTCGTGCATCCTGGGCGGTCTGTGAACATCTCATCGAAGTCGTTTAACAACGATAAGACGCGGTCTCGCTCGCGCTCCGTCAGATCCTCGGCGTCCGCCAGGAGATCGCACCTTTTCTGATCCGGTCTCGGCGAAAATCCGTGTTGACAAGTCGCCGCCAGCGGTTCCGGCCGCTCGCGAGGCGCGTTGCTCTCGCCGAAAAGATTCCTCCTTTCCACTTCGGCGACTGCCGGTGCGGCGAAAGGCGTGAGCGGCGCCAACGGGTTTTCCAGGTAGCCACCTTTGCCGAAATCGATTACAATGCCACTCTTCGCTAAGAAATCTCGGCCGAGGATTACTGGGACCGCGAGGCCAGCCAGAGGAATGAATCGCTGCCTCTGCCGCCGCTGATTCCAGCGCGCGACGAGTCGCACGCCGCCGTTCGAGCAGGCCTCTCCGCACGCCAATTGGAGAGGTAGTTTTCGCTGCCGCAACTTGAACCCTCTCTGCGCAAGGTGGGAGACGGCCTCGTCTCCGATCATCGATGCGCTTGCCCCGGTATCGAGTAATGCTTTGAACTTTGTCCCCGCGATTGCGAGGTCTATGAAGGGGGCATTCCCGTTGTTCTGCGCTCCGACTCGAAAGACAGAAGATGCCGCGATGGTGTTTGCCTCGCGGGCCGTTGCCTTGGCTGCCGGCACTGTTACCGGCGGCCCGTCTCGTTTCCCTGCTGGTTAGGGCACTCACGCGCGATGTGTCCCGTCTGGGCGCAGTTGAAACAACGTACGGTATTCCGCGTCGTGGGTTGTGCTAAGCCGGGCTGCTCCGCCGATCTCCAAGCATCGGGCTGATGACGGCCATCCGTGATCGCGTTTCTAGCGGATCTGCCTAGTTTCGGCACTGGCCTGTAATCGTTTGATGATGATATTTGGTGTTTTGTGGCGCAAGGGCCAAGTGTGGCCAAAGAGCGCCAAGACAATGAATGGTATGTTTGCCATGATCAGTGAGTTCCGATGACAGGATGCAATGTGGCTGTAAAGGGGCCTAAGAACAAATCGCGGTATAGAAGCGTAAAAACATATATCGAATAGAATTATGGCAGTGACGTGTGGAATGATCTATGGGTAGTGAACGGATGAGAAATGGTCATAGTGCTTAGAGTATTAAGAATATAAAAGTAGCACGACGCCTACAGGGAGCCTTTGTAGACAAAGACCAGGAGGCACGTGCTTTCTTAAAAAAAAAAAAAAAAACGCAGCAGCGGCCTCTCCAGAGAGGCCGTGCTACAAGTCACCTGCATATATAACACGAAAGTTAGGTATATCCTTTAAAAACGCGATAACGGATTGGTATTTAAAAAGAGGTTCATTGCCCAAAAACATACATGGATGTAATGGTAGGTTCTGCCGTAATGATAATGAAAAATGTATTTTCCTCTGAGACTCCAGTTCAGGGCATTGCAGGAGGACGTGAAGTACACTGAGTGGCTCGCCACATTCATCACAGACAGGCGGATCGCCACCGGACAATAAGTATGCGTGTGTACTGTATGTGTGTCCTATTCTGAGTCTGCAAAGTGTAACTTGTGTGCGGCGTGTCTTCGATTCTGGTGGCCAATGAGCGAGATGAGGCTTGATAGTGTGTAATTTATTGCTCGTTTCTCTGTCCCACAGACGTTGCCAGTAGGCCCTGACCTTTTTCTTGAGAAAGGGTTTTAGGTCCATTACAGGGACAGCTATGGGTGAAGTGGCAGCGTCTGTTTGAACGGATGTGGCTAGCTTGTCGGCCAACTCATTCCCTTCGATCTCGCGGTGCCCTGGCACCCAGCAGAGCACAATTTGCTGCTTCGATATATACGCGGTGCAAATGGTGGAATAAAGAGCTACAATTACGGGGTTTCTGTGCCTTAGAGTTTTTAAACATTTCAATACGCTCAAAGAGTCAGTATAAATGACTGCCTTGGGTATGTCTAACTGTTTGATGTGTTTAACCGCCGCCAGGATGGCGTAGGCCTCCGCTGTAAAGATGGTTGTATTTGGGTGTAGAGCTCCCGCAGCCGAAAAGGATGGACCGACCGCCGCGTAAGACACGCCAGCGAGCGACTTTGAAGCGTCAGTAAAATATTCTGGACAAGAGTACTTGTGTTGCAATTCGAGGAAGTGCATACGGATATGTACGACCGGCGCATGCTTTGTGACCTCAATGAAGGACAGATCACAGTCAATCAGCTGCCACTGCCATGGCGGCAGCTGTACAGGAGGGGGCATGACATTGTGCTCGTGGAGCGACACATTCATTTCTTCGGCAAGACTTCTTACTCGTAGTGCGTAAGGCCTTCTCACGGAGGGGCGGTTCTGAAAGCTTTGGGCACTGGACAGAACATTTATGGTTGTGTAGGTAGGGTGCGTATTGTTTGAGTTCACTTTTAGGAAATATGCAAAGGATAAGTACGTTCTCTGCAGATGGAGCGACCATTCATTTGATTCAGCGTAGAGGCTTTCTACGGGGCTTGTTCTGAACGCACCTGTAGAAAGGCGGATACCCAGATGGTGGACAGGGTCCATCATCTTCAAGGCGCTCAGCGTCGCAGAGTGATATATAATGGAACCGTAGTCTATACGGGATCGGATGAGGCTCTTATAGAGATTCAATAGACATCTTGTGTCACTACCCCACGCAGTGCGAGACAACACTTTCAGGATGTTCATTGTTTTCATGCACTTGTTTCTTAGGTACTTTAGATGTGGGATAAATGTTAGCTTCGCGTCTAGAATTACGCCCAAGAATTTGTGTTCTGTTTTTACAGGTAGACCCTCACCCTGCATCTCGATGTTGGGATCAGGGTGCAGACCTCTTTTTCTGGAAAAGAGGACGCATGTGGACTTTTGTGGGTTAAGCCTAAACCCATTCTCGTCTGCCCACTTAGACAGCTTGTTCAGACCAAGTTGAACTTGTCGCTCACAGATTGCAAGGTTACATGAGGTGAACCCTATCTGCACATCGTCGACATATACTGAATAAAATATGTTGCGTGGGATGTACAGACGCAGAGAGTTCATTTTTATGATAAAAAGGGTGCAACTGAGCACACCACCCTGTGGTACTCCAGTTTCCTGCACATATGGTACTGATAAGGCATTACCCACACGGACACGGAATCTGCGGTTGGACAGGTAACTTTCAATGATATTCAGCATATTTCCACGTATTCCAAAGTGTGCGAGGTCTCTCAGTATTCCGAACCGCCACGTGGTGTCGTATGCTTTTTCCATATCGAGGAAAACAGACAGGAAGAATTGCTTGTTGACAAAAGCCTCACGAATCTGAGCCTCTATGCGTATCAGATGGTCAGTGGTGGATCGGCCATCACGAAACCCACATTGTTGTTGTTGTTGTTGTTGGGTTTAATGGCACATAAGCACCTAAGGCTATCATGCGCCAAACACAGGATATAGTTGTTCCGAAAAGTTGCGTCACCTCAGCGAGTCCTTGTCTGGGCAAGGATCGCTAGGGTCCCAACAATTTAAAGAAAGACCTCGACCTTCTTCTCGGGGATGAGAAGGTGGTTGAGGTGTAGCAGAATGTGTAGCGAAGCACACGGTGAGAATTCAGAGTTTTTGGAGAATACCTGCTTCCTTTAAAAAGTTAAAAACATGTGATGTATCAAGAAGCGCATGTTCGCCTAACAACAAAGCGGGGTGAAAAGGAATGTGTTCCTTGTAAAATGGAGTAAAATATTTTTTTCTCAGTGTTTCAAGTTTTCTGCATGAAAATAAGACGTGATTCACTGTTAGTTCGTCACTACATGTTTCACATTGGGGCTTGTCTTGCTTTGTTAGTATGAAGTTGTGTGTGAGGTGTGTATGTCCTATGCGAAGGCGGCATAGAATCACTTCTTTGAACCGTTCCTTGTGTGCGCAAGATCGCCATTCGCCTAACACGGGCTTTACCAAGTGTAGTTTGTTATTTAGTCCATTGTTCCAAGCAGACTGCCATTTTTCCCTTAGTTTACAATGTATGAACTTCATGCAGTCTTTAGGAGGTATATTTATTTTCTTGATTTGTTTGTATTGAGCTTGTGCTGCACATACATCTGCTCTCTCATTGCCGCTAATTCCGACGTGGCTCGGAACCCAGCATAACTTAAGGTTCTGTCCTTGTGTGGTGGCTTTTCTTACATTGTGTATAATGTCCCCCAGTAGCGGTGTGACTGCATTTCTGGAGTGAAGAGCTTTGAGTACACTTAGGGAGTCTGTGTATATAATACTATTTGTGATGTTTTCCTTTAAAATTTTTTCTACGGCTATGAAAATGGCGTAACATTCAGCAGTGAAGATAGATGTACACTGCGGAAGTCTAACAGTTTCTTCCCAGTTCCCTTGGACTACTGCACTTCCAACATGGCCAGTCGTTTTCGAGCCATCAGTATAAAAGCTTGTGAAATTGCTGTATTTTTCCTCTAGTGCGAGAAATTCCTGAATAATCTGCTGGGGTGGAGTCTGTGCTTTACGGAATTGTGTTAGGGTGAGATCGCAAGCTGTGGGGAAGTTGAACCACGGGGGTAGTGAATCATGTCTGTGGGCAATGTCAGGTAATGTGTCGGCTATGCCCAGATTCTGACAGATCTCTTCAAATCGCAAGAGCAGTGGTTTAGTAGTTTGTGGTTTGTTGTTGAATATTCGTCTGGAAGGGCATTTTGTTACAAGTGGATAGCAAATGTGTTTTGGTAGAGATCGTACCTTCAGAATATATGCACATGTCAGAGCGGCTCTCCTGCTTTCTAGAGATGGTTCATTTGTTTCAACATAAAGGCTAGCTATAGGAGATGTTCTGTATGCACCGCATGAGAGACGCAAGCCTGAGTTGTGCACTGGATCTAATTTCTTTAAGTATGACGGTCTTGCTGAACCGTACACTATACTGCCATAGTCTAAGGAGGAACGTACTAAAGAGCGGTAAATGTGCAGAAGGCATGTTCTATCAGACCCCCAGTGTTTTCGTGACAGTACTTTGATTATATTCAGCGATTGCGAAGCTTTTTTTTTTTGAGATTGTTTATATGTGGTAAGAATGTGAGCTTTTTGTCAAAAGTTACGCCTAAAAATTTTTGTTCTTTCTTTACTGGGAGTATGGTTTCATTTAGGTGTAAGGTGGGGTCAACCTGTAGGCCTCTTTTGAGTGAGAAAAGAACAGCGACTGTTTTTTGTGGAGAAAACTTAAATCCGTTTCTGTCTGCCCAGATCGCGAGTTTGTTCAATGTGAGTTGTATCTGTCTCTCACATGTTGGCAAGCAGGAGGATGTGCATGCTATTTGAAGGTCATCGACATATACGGAATACATAATGGACCTTGGAATGATTTTTGTTATGGAGTTCATTTTTACTGTGAAGAGGGTCGTACTTAAAATGCAACCCTGCGGCACTCCATTCTCCTGGATGAACTTCTTTGAGAGAGTTGTACCCAGGCGTACATGAAATGAACGGTCGGACAGGAAATCTTTCAGGCAGTTCAGCATCCTACCGCGGATACCAAGGTCTGCTAGGTCGCGGAGAATCCCAAACCTCCAGGTGGTATCGTAAGCCTTCTCCATATCAAAGAAGACTGCCAGACAGTGTTGTTTGTGTACGAATGCTTCTCGAACTGTGTTTTCTAGGCGGACGAGATGGTCAGTTGTTGAACATGCTTTTTTAAATGCACATTGGTGGATGTCAAGGAGTTCACGTGATTCGAGAATAAACATCAGCCTAATATTCAGAATACTTTCAAATGATTTTGCGAGACAACTTGTGAGAGCTATGGGCCTATAACTGCCAGGATTGGTTGGTGGTTTTGCCGGTTTCAGAAACGGTACAATCACGGCTTTTTTCCAAGCTTCCGGTATTTTGCCTGATACCCATATTTTGTTAAAGAATTGCGCAAGTGCTTCTACGGCAGCTTCTGAGAGGTGAGCCAGCATTTCATAATGTATTTCATCAGGGCCGGGTGCTGTCTGTTTACCGGCTGACAGTACTTTTTGGATTTCCTGAAGCGTGATCAGTGCATTATAAGGCTCGTTTGTACTGCCACTTGTAGGAAGCCGTTGTTTTTCTGCTGTATGTTTGTACTTCAAAAACGAGTCTGTGTAGTGTGAAGAACTCGAAACTTCAGAGAAATGTTGCCCTAGTATGTCTGCCTGTTCGCCTATGCTTGTTTGTGTGCCGGGAGCTGTTAGAAATGGAATTGTGAAGGGGGAAAAGCTGCGATTTAGTTTATGAACTTGTTCCCACATTTTTTTGGATGTGATTGAACTGTTGATGGACGATACGTAGTTTTTCCAAGAAGTTTTCTCAGCATCGCGACGAATGCGGCGCGCGTTGGCTTTCGCCTTTTTAAAGTTTACAAGATTTTCCTGTGTAGGGTATCTGCGGAAGATCCCCCAAGCTTTGTTTTGTTTCTTTTTTGCTTCCCTGCATTCCTTTGTATACCAGGCTTTATGATTATGTTGTACCACTCCTGAAGACTGAGGAATAGCCAGCTGCGCAGCAGTGATGATACAAGTAGTAAACAGTTCGTTTAAGTCGTCGACATTGAGATCACATGAGAAAACTTTATCCAGGCTGGCCTGTTCTCGAAACAGTGTCCAGTTGGCTAAGTGCAGCTTCCAACGGCGTGGTTTGCTTGGGATGATCTGTGGAGAGGATGATAAGCTAATTTTTACAGGAAGGTGATCGCTACCGTAGGGGTTGTCAAGTACATCCCAATTAAAATCGTTAAAAACTGATGGAGAGGTAAAAGATAAATCTAAGCAGCTCATTTTTCCTGAACTCGGAGAGAAATATGTACGTTTGCCTGTATTAAGCAGACAGACATTACTAGATAAGATATGATGATGATGATGATGATGATTTATTGGCATCCCCTTTGAAACGGGGCGGCGACAAATAGTCACCTAGCCTGCTTGATTTAATCAGGTATACTATACATGTTCTTTATCTTGCATTTTTGTATACCTATCATTATTTTTCTTTTTCAAAAATTTACCTTGTACCGCTGCCTATGATTTTAAGAGATCAGGTCGCATCCATCTTTTCCCTACTTTTTTTCCACCAGTACTCTAATCGTCTCTTGCTGATCTCTACGGCTGATCTGTTTATGTTCCCTTCCACTTTAAACCCAAGCGCTTCTGGGAGTTGCACGTTACCTACGGTTCTCGCTGGGTGGATCCCGTCACATTCCATTAGGATGTGCTGAGTGGTCTCTGGATCTTTACTGCAGCATACACATGTCTCATCTAATTCCGAATATTTGTTCCGATATGTTTTCGTCCTTAGGCAACCGGCTCGAGCCTCAAATAGCAAGGCACTGCCCTTTGTGTTATCGTACAGATTTTCCCTTCTAATTTCTTTCTTCTCATTCTTGTAAATCTCCATTGTCCTTTTCGTTTCCATTCTTTGCATCCAATTCACGGTCTCTATTTCTCTCACTTTCTTTCTGATGACCCCTGGTTGTCTATTTACAGTTTCGATTATCCTGTACTTGGTTGCCAACTTCCTTGACCTCTTCCTCCATTCTGTGTCCACGCTTTTCATGTAGAGATACTTGTGCACTTTAGCTGCCCATTTATTTTCATCCATGTTCCTGAGCCTTTCTTCAAAACTAATTTTGCTTTGTGCTTCTCTGACTTCAAAAGAGGCCCAACCCATGTCTCCATGCACTGCCTCATTTGTCGTATTACCGTGTGCTCCCAAAGCCAACCGGCCTACTGATCTTTGGTTAACTTCCAAACCCGCCAATATATCCGATTTTAAGCATATAATGGCATTTGCGAATGTTAGCGCTGGCACCATTACTCCTTTCCAGATTCCACGCACCACCTCATACTTATTGTGGCCCCACAGTGCTCTGTGTTTCATTAATGCTGCATTCCGCTTCCCCTTTATTTTCAGATTATCTTGGTGGTTGATTGAGTAATTCTTTCCTTCGTTTATGTGTACGCCGAGGTACTTATATTGCTTCACTATGGGTATTACTTGCTGTTGAATTGACACCACGAAGTTACTCGTGTGCTCATTAAAGATCATAATCCCTGATTTCTCTGTGCTAAACTTAAGGCCTAGATTTGTCGCTGCGTTCCCACAGATATTCGCAAGTATCTGTAAATCTTTTTTATTGTCCGCTAGTAGCACAATGTCGTCTGCGTACATCAGTCCAGGGATCTTCTGTTGCACCATTTGTCCATTACGCATGTAGGATAAATCAAAACCTAATTCGCTGTTTTCCAGTCGTCTTTCTATGCCCTTGACGTAAAGCGTGAACAACAATGGTGACAGAGGGCATCCTTGCTTCAATCCTTGGTGAATTCCCACCATTTCATTTCCTTTTCGGCCTTCCCATGCCACTTGTACTTGGTTGTCTCGATATATCTCCCTCAGCAGCTCCACGAAATCGTCATCTATGCCTTCGTATTGAAGAATATCCCACAACAATTCCCTGTCTACGTTGTCATAAGCTCCTTTAATATCTAGAAATGCTATCCATAAAGGTCTTTTCTGAGCTACTGAAATCTCTATGCACTGAGTTAGTACAAACATATTGTCTTCTAAGCGTCTGCCTGGCCTGAACCCATTCTGTAGTTCCCCCAATACACCGTTTTCCTCCACCCACTTCGACAGTTCTAATTTTATGGCTTGCATTGCCATTCTATATATCACCGACGTTACTGTAACTGGCCTGTACGAGCTCGTCTTATCCTTATCTCCTTTGCCTTTGTAGATGAGATTCATCTTGCTTTCACGCCATCCAACGGGAATATTCTTTGTTCTAATCACTTGCTCTATGGCATTAGTCAGCAGTGCCTTGCTTTTTGGACCGAGGTTTTTGATTAGCTGTATTGGGATTTCATCGGGTCCTGCTGCCGTGTTGTTAGGGACATTTTCTGCAGCCTTTTTCCAATAGAAGCTTTCTATGCTGAATTTTGATCTCTCAAGCCTCTCTGTTGTTGCTGGATCTGTTGTCCGAACTACACTTTTTCTCGTACCGAAGTTATGCCTGATAACGTCTGTGATGTACCGCAGCGCATCATCGCCTTCATAGATGTTACCGTCTTCATCCCTTATAGCCGTTTGCGAGTTTCTAGTTGGAGCTCCGAGTGCTTTTATATGGTTCCAGAATCTTTTTGGGGCGCCTTTGTCTCTTTTGTGAATGTTATGCACCCAACGTTCACTTGCGCATTTAATTTTCTCTTGCACGAGCTCACTCGCAACCCTTTTCTTTTCTCGGTACGTATTCCATCTAAGGAGCACCTCTTCTTCTTGTAATCCCAACTTTTTGGCTCCTCGATGAACCCTAGATGCCTCTTTACGCTCTTCTATAGCTTGTTTAATTTCCTTGTTCCACCACTTACGTGGTTTCCTCTTTCCAATCCAACAATTGTATTGCCGTGTCCGCCTTATTTCATGCTGCATAACCTCCACCAGTTCCTTATATTCCCAGACTGCTGTAGGAAAAGCCTCAATTTTCTTCTCTATGTTGTTTGCGATCTCTGTTATTTGCTCGTCATTCATTTTTAAAAACTCTGAGGCTATTGGTTCATGTTCTGCGCTGGTATCTCTCCCAAACTTTAATGCTAAACGTCTATGATCGCTTCCCAGGCTATTTTTTCCATTTTCGTCTATTATCATTTGGTCCAGTTGTTCGTAGACCATTTCTGAGACTAAGGCGTAGTCGATACATGACTGCCTGTTTCCGCATTGCCACGTTACCTGTCCATGACACTTATTCTCCCTGTTAACTACTATAAGGTTCTGTTCATCACACAAATCCAGCACTAGAGAGCCGTTGTAATCAGTATATCCGTCTAAATCGTCCATGTGCGCGTTCATATCTCCCACTAATATCACCTGGCCCGAGTTACTGAACTCATTAATATCGCTTCTAATGCAATCGACCAATTCCTTATTTTTTTCCCTGCTATCACTACCTGTCCACAGGTAAGCTACTCCCAGCCACGTCTTTTTACCTTGCCATGTACCACTAATCCATAAATGCTCTTTACATGTCTCGTTTACCCTTCGCCACTTCAGACCTCGCCTAATTAGTACGCCTACGCCTCCGCCTTTCCTTGACCCGGTCATTCTGTTGCACCCTTCCCATACAAAGTTGTCAATAACAGGCGGCTGCTCCAAATCTCGTAGATGCGTTTCGGTCAAGGCGTACACACTAATCGCTTCATCATTCAGTTGCGTTTGAATTTCCAGCCATTTTTCCTGCTTACGACCACCCTGCATGTTAATGTAGCAAATTTTACCTTCTCTATTCTTATCCTTTCTGCGTCTTTTCCTGACTCCTGGTCGCCTAATTCTGCCCTTTACTGGTGTTTCGCTATGTTCAATACTTAATCCTGCTTCCTGATTGCCTGGGGCCCGCCTAAAAAAGCTACAGCTCGTGCCGCGAATCGATTTCCGACCGGTGTTGCTACACTTTCACTAAAATGTATCCCGTCACGCACAAAAGCGCCTTCGCGGCCTGCTCGGTGCACTTCACGGTTGATGTCAATGACCGTAAAATTCATTGCTTTAGCTAGAGTCCAAATTTCCCTGTTTACTGCAAGAACTGCCCTTTCAATTTTATAACCCTGCCTTTCAACCTCTGGCACCGTGCACACCGCGATTTGTACTTCTTTTGAAACATTCCGCAGGTCGGTGACCCCTTTGGCTATTTGCTTTGTGATTCCTGCTCCTCGTCCGTTCAGTACGTCAATCACTCCGCCCATTATCACCACTAGGTGTCTCTCCTCCATTGTGTCCCACATGCGTTCCTTGGCCTTCGCGATCACCTCTCTAATCGGCTTTCCCGGAAGCGCGCTAACCTGGACTCGTTCGTCTGCCCCTACCCTCTCTGCTATCGCCGGTTCTACTTTACGCATGTTGGAATCCCCAACAAAGACAACTCGACGCTTTCCTTCCCCCTCACCGCCGAAAGCTGCCCCCGAAGTCACAATGCCCTCCCCTCCTTTCTTATTCTTGCCCTTGGCTTTGTTTTCTTCCCCGGCCGCGTCAGTGGTATCCCCTTCGTGATTATCACTGACGTTTCCGCCACTGCTTCCCGGCGTGGCGGGTTCGGCTGTCTCTGCACTCGCATCGGAGCCAGCTCCGTTCGCGGTGCTCGCCTCGATGCGTTCATCATTGCTTTGCAGAATGGTGGCGCTCAGCTGGATTTCTGCGTTAGCTAGCTTTTCTTCTGCCTTCTTCCTCTGCTTCTGCTCGATTTGAAGTTCCTTTTCTAGCTTTCCAACCCGCTTAGCTAACTTATCCTTGTCTTGCTCTAGGCGGTCTAGCCGCGACCCTAGCACACACATCCTACAGATAAAATCTGCGCCATTCGCTTCGCGTGCTGATTTAAACCGCGTTTCTTCCAGCGCGTAGGAACGCTCGCACTCAGAACAACGCACGCGTGGGTTCCCCCTAGTACCAACCATCATCTCGTACTAACAAGGCGTAGATGTGGAAAAGAAAAAAAAATTTCTTTACCTACTTTTATCTAAGCGAGAAGACCAAGAAATTGAGAAAGCATTAAAATAATTTATAAAGATTGTTTGGCTAAGCTAACCCTCCTAAAAAAACCAAAAAGTGAAATATAAAATAACAAAACTTATCTTTTTGGCACGCTGCTCCTGCTGCGCTGAAATGGCACCTCGACTCGACACGTCCGCTCCCGTCGGCTTCACTCATGAGAGTGAAGATAAAATCAAGATAAATCTTCTATGATACGCCCTCTAGTGTCTGTTTGGTCACCACCCCAAAAAGAGGAGTGCGCATTAAAATCCCCCACAACCAAATATGGCTCTGGTAACTGTTTAAAAAGTGCTTCTAAATCATGAAGTGTAACATTTAGATGTGGTTCGAGATATACAGTGCATATTGTAATTGTTTTAAAATCAAGAACAGTCACTGCTACAGCTTCATATTTGGTTTGAAGCCTGATTTCATGAGTAGCAACACCATTTGGTACAATAATTGCGACACCTCCAGAGAGCCTACTCGCTTGCTCTCTGTCACAACGAAATACTTTGTATTTTTTAAAAAGATTCTTGTGTTGTGGTCCTAAGTTAGTCTCTTGTAAGCATAAAGCCACAGGAGAAAATGAGTTTAGGATATCTTTTATGTCATTGTAGTTTTTGATGAGTCCACGGCAGTTCCAATGTATCAGGAATGCCATGTTTAATTATTTTGTGGAAATGTGACTAGAAACAATTATGTTCCTAATTTTTGAGGACCTGTTATCAGGGTTTTTTCCTTTTTCTTTTTTTCGAGAGAATTGTGCCGCCGCGGTAGCGGAGGCGAGATGGTAGTAGTCTCCATTGCCTCTCCTGAGGCGCTGGAGCTCCGCGAAACCGCGGGTGTGCGTGTTACAGGCCTCTCCCGTGTGGGAGGAGCCTTGTGGGTTGCTGACTGAGGAGCCGGAGGGCCCAGTTTGGGAGTTGGCAGTGCAGCTTGCGCTGTCTCTGCCTGGGGCGTGGGTGGCTCTGCCGGAGGCCTGGTGACCGTGGCCTGGGCAGGCGCCGAAAGTTGGTGCGGTGCTACGCCCCGTCGCACCGCATCAGCGAAGGAGAAAGTGTTTCTTAACGCAATACGCCTTCTTGCCTCTTTGAATGAAATGTTCTCTTTGGTTTTCAATGTAATGATCTCTTTTTCTTTTTTCCAGGACGGACACGCCCTGGAGTATGCGGCATGTTCTCCTTCACAGTTTGCACAATGTGGCGCAGCGTCACAGTTTTCGGAAACGTGTTCCTTCGAAGCGCATTTCGCGCAAGTTTTGCGGCCCCGGCAACTCTGTGAGCCATGGCCGAACCTCTGACAATTGAAGCATCTGCGGGGGTTGGGGATGTAGGGTCTTACATCTATTTTCAAGTAGCCGACTTCTATTGATTCAGGGAGTGTGTTGCTGTTGAACGTGAGGATAAGGTGTTTCGTGTCTATTTCCTTGTTGTCCTTCCGGATTTTTATTCGGTGAACGTCTATGACATCTTGGTCGGCGAGACCTTCGAGCATTTCTTTTTCTGTTAGGTGTACGAAGTCGATTTCTGATATTACACCGCGGACAGTGTTGAGGGATCGGTGGGATGTGACGGAGACAGGAATGTCCCCAATGGACGCAATGTTTGACAGCTTTGAGTATTGGACATCGTCTCGGAGTTCAAGCAGCAAATCGCCACTGGACATTTTGGAAAGCTTGTAGCCAGGGCCTAGGGCTTCTGTCAAGGACTTGGATACTGTGAATGGTGACAAGATTCTTGCTGGTTTTTCTTCTGCGTTACTATGCACTACATGATATTTTGGGAAGTTCACTTTCCTTTTCTGGAAAAATTCAGCTGCTTCGTTCCGCCCTCTTTTGTTAGAGGGGCGATCATTTTGGAGGAAAGGAGGAGCCATATAAAGTTGTGTTGTTCGGCCACGGTGCCAGCCACCCACCATGGAGCCCAACGAGGGGACGGGACAGGAACTTGCGAGCAAGTCCTACCCTCGCCAGCTGTACACCGCGACTATAACCTAATCCGACATAACCAAGACAGGTTAGCCACACAAGGTTAACCCTTGCCACCTACGAAAATCAGAAGTGAATAGAAGATAAAAGAAGACAGGACAGCTATAAAAGAAGAGAGTAAAGAAAAAGGCACGAGGAGGAAGAGGACAGGAAAAGGTGACTGCCGATTTCCCCTGGGTGGGTCAGCCCGGGGGTGCCGTCTATGTGAAGCAGAGGCCGAAGAGGTGTGTTGCCTCCGCCGGGGGGCCTTAAAGGTCCAAACACCCAGCATCGGCTCAACCCCCAGGATCCTCCTTTCCCCAGACACGGCTAAGCCGCGCACGGCTACACGCGGGAGGGTCCTAGCCTCGTGTGCTCGGGTCCGCGGTGGCGCAACTCACCAAACGCCTGCTGACGCAGACGCCCCTGCGGGGAAACCCACATTGGTATGGGTCAAGCAGCTTATTTGATTCTAGGAAATGTATCAGACGGCGGTTTATCATCTTTTCGAAGACTTTGCAGATGCAGCTTGTTAGAGCTATGGGCCGAGAGCTGGATACGGACGATGGGTCCTTGCCCTGCTTTAGGATAGGGATCACTATGGCCTCTTTCCAGGCAGAGGGGATCTCGCCGGAGGTCCATATAGAGTTATAGAGACAAAGAAGGGTTTTCTTCGTTTCACTGGACAGGTTTTTCAACATTTCGTATAGTATGCGGTCAGAACCTGGGGTAGATTGTTTGCAACAGGTGAGTGATGCGTGCAGCTCTGCAAGAGAGAAAGGCAAGTTATATTGCTCGTTACCGGTGCTCTTTCGGTCTAGTTTTTGTTTTTCTATTGCTGTTTTGTATTTTATAAATGCTGGAGAATAGTGTGATGAACTGGACACATGTTCAAAATGTGCACCAAGATGGTTCGCTTGGTCCTCCAGGCTGTCTCCCTGCGTGTGTACCAGGGGAGGCGGATTTGTTTGTCGCCCTCTTACTCTATTGACCCTGTTCCAAACCTTGGCCTCATCCGTGTACGAATTGATGCTTGATAAGAATTTTTGCCAGCTGTCTCTTCTGGCTTGTCTGCGCGTTCTCCTACCTTGGGATTTTGTTTTCTTGAAATTGATGAGGTTTTCAGTGGTAGGAAAATCGCGAAGCTGCCTCCATGCTTTGTTCTGCTCCCTACGTGCGTTCCGGCATTGTTCATTCCACCACGGGACACGGCGTTTGCTAGAAAGTCCACTTGTTTGTGGAATACATTTAACAGCTGCATCAATTATGAAATTAGTGAAATATTCGACGGCACCGTCAATTCCGAGTGATGAAATGTCTGCCCACGAGAGCGTACTGGTAAGTGTTTGGAATTTCTCCCAGTCCGCTGCATCGACCTTCCACCGGGGAGCGTGTGGTGGAGATTCGTATTGTCTTGGTGTTCTCAGCAGTATGGGGAAATGGTCGCTCCCATAAGGGTTTTTTATAACTTCCCATTCAAGTTCAGGAAATATAGATGGAGAAGCTATGCTGAGATCTATAGAAGAAAAAGTTTTGTTTGCAAGACAATAATATGTAGGTTCTTTTTTGTTCAGCAGACACGTACCGGATGAGAAAAGAAAATCTTGAATTAGACGGCCTCGCGCATCGATGCGAGCGTCGCCCCACAGATTGTTGTGTGCATTGAGATCGCCCAGAACAAGATAGGGCTCTGGCAATTCGTCTATCAAGGACTGAAATTCGTGTTTGTGTAAGCGGTAATGTGGGGGTATGTAAAGCGAGCAAATTGTGACGAGTTTGTTTAGGAGAACAAGTCAGACTGCCACTGCTTCAAGTGGCGTTTGCAGCTTCAAACGTTGACACGCTATGCTTTTGTGAATTATAACGGCAACACCGCCTGAGGATGCACGAGCATCATCGCGGTCTTTACGAAACGTAACATACTGTCGGAGGAAGTTCGCATGTTCCGATTTTAAGTGAGTTTCCTGTACACACAGCACTTTTGGATTATGTTTGTGGAGAAGTTCTTGTACATCATCGAGGTTCCTAAGAAGGCCTCTGATGTTCCATTGTATGATTTGTGTATCCATACTGAATGTAAATGGGTGCTGTGTGTACTAAAAAAGGAAGTGTTGCCTTAGATTACAGAGCCCTTTCCAGGCCCTGTAACGCGGGATTTGTCCTTTCTGAAGCGGTCGAGCGAACCTCGCCGCTCCTTAGGCGCTTGGTGCGCCGTCAGGATGGGTGTGGTGTCCATTGCCTCTTGTGAGGCGCCGGACACGCGCTCTTGCGAGCGAGAAGTTTCACGAGAAAGTCTCGCCGCGAAGGACGAGACATTTGCGCCCATCATCCCGGAGGTCGATGGGGTTGCCTTTGGGCCTGAGCTGCGCCGGCTGTTGCCAGCGCCAGCAGGGGCCCGTGAGGGTGAGGCAGCCTTGACTGCACCCACCGTGGGAGCTGCTGGCGGGCCTGCAGGTTCGTTACGCGTAGCGCAGGCTGCTACCGAGGGCTGTTGTGGTGCCGGCAACCCTAGGGTAACCGGGCCTGTTTGCTGGTTGGGTGGAGTAGACTTCGCTACTTCCACCCTAGGGGCAGGAGCCACAAGCGACAGCTCGCTGCGCGCGGGCTGGGCAGGTGGCAATAGCCGCTGCGACGCTGCCCCTTGACGCGCCGCATCAGCGTAAGTGGTCGTGTGGAATGGTGAGCACCTTTTGCGTGCTTCCTTAAACGATATGTTTTCACGGACTTTGAGAGTGATAATTTCTTTTTCTTTCTTCCAGTTCGGACAAGACCGGGAGTAAGCTGGATGCTCACCATCACAGTTTACACAGTGAGGTGTCGCTTCACAGTTGTCTGAGGCATGACCTTGGGTTCCACATTTCGCACATGTCAATCTGCCACGGCAGCTCTGCGAGCCGTGGCCAAATCTTTGACATTGGAAGCATCTTCTGGGATTAGGAATGTATGGCCTGACAGCTATTTTCGTATATCCGGTTTCTATGGTTTGTGGCAGATCGCAAGTGGCAAAGGTCAGGATGAGGTGTTTTGTGGGAATTTCTTTATTGTCTCTTCTTATAACGATGCGCTGTACGTTTGTTACGTTTTGTTCTTTCCAGCCTTCCAATAGTTCGGTTTCGGACAAGTCGATGAGATCTGCATCAGACACTACTCCACGTGCTGTGTTCATAGACCGATGCGGTGAAACGGTAACAGGTATGTCGCCAAATGCCACAAGCTTGTTTATTTTACTGTGCTGTTCTTTATCACGGATCTCAAGGAGGAGGTCCCCGCTCGCCATTTTGGTAACCTTATAACCAGGGCCAAGGGCTTCAGTCAGGCCTTTTGCGACTAGAAAAGGTGATACGGTTCTAGCTGGTTTTTCTGTTTTTTCGCTGTGAACAACTTGGAAACGGGGAAAGATTTCTCTCGGTTTGAATAGGCTCATTAGTTCTTCGGTGCGTCCCCTCTTGTGAGGGTGACGATCAAGTAAACGGGGAAATGCAGGCGTTCCCATATTATTTTCGTTTATTTCGGCGGCAATGGCGGCCACCCACCACGGAGCCCAACTAGGGGACGCTGCAGCACTTAACGTGTAAGGCTGCAGACGCCAGCCGTGCATTGCTGCTATAACCCAATATAAAATACCCAAGAGAGGGCACATACACAGGGTTAACCCAAGCCACCTATGAAAATGTAGAAGTAACGGAAGAGAGGAGATGATAGGATAGTAAAAGAAAGGAGACAGGAAAGCAAAAGTTTGGAGAGGGGGATAGGAAAAGGCGACCACCGATTTCCCCCGGGTGGGTCAGTCCGGGGGTGCCGTCTACGTGAAGCCGAGGCCAAAGGGGTGTGTTGCCTCTGCCGAGGGGCCTTAAAGGTCCAAACACTCAGCGTCGGCTCAACCCCCAGGATCCCCTTTTCCCCGGACACGGCTAAGCCGCGCACGGTTAGACGCGGGAGGGTCCAACCCTCGTGTGCTCGGGTACGTGGTGACGCAACTCACCAAACGCCTGCTTGCGCAGACGCCCCTGCGGGGGGCCTGTAATCGTCTGATCGGGCGTGATGTTGTGCGCTGCACCAGCCTTTTGACTGTATTGCCTGCGCGGTCCTCCACCCGCATGCGTAGGGATCGAGGGCGCGGTCCGAGATTTCGAACGGCGCCGTTGCACCTGCGGACCGACCCGGCATCGCAGCGTGCTCGCTGTTCGTGCGCCCGCTGCCGTGCCAAGCGCAGCTTGGTTCCAAGGACTCCGATGGCGGCGGCGGTGGTCGGTACGCGCGGGCTGCCGAGATTTCGGCTTGCACCCTGCGTGATTCTACGGCCAGCTCGTTCAGGTCTCTGCAGCGTGAACTCTGCACATAAAGTGCAAAGGTAGGGTGGCTTTGTCGAATTACCCGCTCCACTCGCTCCGTGTTCGAAGCGCTCGGATCAGCATACTCGAAAAGCTCCTGCATCGCCCGAACGTATTCCACCAGCGATTCGTCCAGGGCCTGTGAGCGTATAGTTCCAACTCCCTCCGCATCTACAGTCGGTAGTCATACGGGAGGAATTCGTCTCTGAACAGCCTACGAAACTCGTCCATGGTGCTCGCCGTGTGGCCTACCAAACGGTACCACCGGGCGGCCTGGCCGACTAGAGCAACCGGGAGAACTCTCTCCAACACCGCGCTCTTGCGCATGCCAGTCGCTTGCTCGTACTGTCGCAACGCCAGTAAAAAAAACGTTGGTGCTCATTTGATCGCCGTAGCCACTGTACGTCGGTATCGAGACTCCGATACGAGGCCCGGGTGAAATTGCGGTTTGCAACACCTGCTGCAAAGCGCTCGCCAGAAAGTGCACGGGATTTGCCGCGTCTGCAGGTTTTCCTCCGCTATTGGAACCTCCGAAACTGTCCGGCCCGATTGCGGAGGTCCCTGTGTTTACTGGGAACGGGTCACTATCGGGCTCCGTGACGCGTGGTGATCTCGCTGCGCGACCGAGAGCCGAAGTAGTTGTGCCGTTTGGCCAGACTGGGTGCGCGCCCAAGGTGGCCGGGGCGGCTGCGCCCGGGGCGCGTGCTGTTGTTGTGGGTACAACCCCGTCTGAGTTGAGCCCTAGGTAATGCACGTCGAAATTTTCCGACGTTCTGGGGACGCGTGTGGCGGCGAGAGATCCTTCGCCGTTCGAAACAGGTCTCTGGGAACCGCCGCCGTAATCCGTTATGTTTACGGCGCGCACGGAGGAAACCAATATTTCGCCGAGTGACGAGAATAGATTCGGTAGCTCGCCGACATGTGCCGGTGTGTTGGTGAGGTGCGCGGGGTTGGGCACTCCTACATTTGTAGGGGGTATGGGAATGTTGTACGTGCTTTCACGGCCCACGTTTGTGGGTGACGCGGCCGCTGCAGCCAGGCCTGAGTTTTCCCTGGCTTGACTGCAGATCTCGGCTAACTCCATGAGATCGTTCAGTTCGTACTGTGGGCTCGTCATCGTGTAGTGGGATCCGGCTGCTCGATTGCGTCTGCAAGCGAGAATTCACGTTGGGCGCCAGTTGTGGCCTCCGGGTTCTCTCAAGCCGCCTTTGTCCCTAAGGCTTAGGCTTGACGGCCAACTCCCTTGTGCTTGCCCTGTACTACCGGGGTTCGGCGGTATCAGGACTGGCAGAAACACGACAACGCACGATAGTGTAACAAGTACAAACAGGGTTTATTGCTCCAGGGGGAATTCGCTTGGAAGCAGGCTATAGAGTCGACCTCGACGTTTGTCGGGGTCGAGCGTGGTCGAACGAGGTAGGGCACGACAAAGGAAGGGAACAAGATGGTTACCTGAGCTCCGTCCTTCGTCGCGGCTCGCAGTCGTCTCTCCCGTCCCCGGCGTGCGCCGGTCGCGCCGATCGCGACCGCCCCGCCTCGTTCTGGGCTCGGTCCAATGGGCGTGGGACTCCGCGGCCACGTGACGGTCTACGTATGTGACCGGTTCGAAGGGAGGGGGTGAGCTCGCGCCGCCGGGAAGCCGCCTGGCCTTCCCGAGCGGGAGAACCGTGCAAGGAGCGTCTGCTCTATTCGCGTCTCCTGGCGCGCCTCTGGACGTGCGGAATTATCGGTTTCCATAATCCCCACAACTTGTCCGGAGTCATGGGGTAGTACTTAAAAAACATGGCTGGGTCAGACTTCATGACCTGCATCTGTAAAAAAATGAAGCAACGTTGAGACCCTCACCACTCAATAAACTAAACGCGCAATGAAAAACAATAAGCGCTACTTTCTCTTTCTTTTTTTTTTTTTTTGTTACCCGATACAGTACCCCGCGCAGCGCAACAGAAAGATTTAACTTTTTTTTTTTGCAAAGGATATGCGAGGAGCTGTATCAGCATGCAGGTACAAAGTGTTTCTAGCGAGATTGATTTGTTTGAATCGAACAGCGTACTGTTGGTGTCGCAAAAGACTCGAGAGCAATTACGGGGTTACCGACCGCACGAGCGAAACGCGTCGTTTCATTTTTCAGCGTATCCTTATCTTCGTCGCTTGGCGACCACGTGTTTTTCTCGACTCCAGTGTGTAAAAACCAAAAGACACTCTCGAGATCACATCAGGCGCTTCGCTACATCTCGTATTAAACAATAATTAACGCATACAATCTAGAAGCCAACACATCAGGAAAGCCCACTCACCGCAGTGTGAAACCCCCCTTCTGACTTGCGATGCATCTAGACTGGATTCACCTAGAATATTTTCTTCTTGCTTTTTTTTCTTCTTCAAAATCAGCAGCTTCAATAAAAGATGCCACCGAACGGCGCCCATTACAGTACGTCTTGTTTAGGGACCCTAGCACACGGCACAGATACTAGCTTGTCTACCGATGCGTGCGAGCAGTCCGCACGTTGTAGTTGTTCTACGGTGGCGTAGTTGTTCTGTGTCCGCACTAGCCACTGTATCCGCATGGACACAATGTTGGCAGAGCCAAGCTGTTTTCTGCGCTTTCTGGAGGTTGCGAATAGCCAAGCGTAAAATGTGGAAGAAATAACTCAAGAAAAACTTTAAAACACTAAGTTATGACGTTATTAAGTGTCGCAACATGCTAAACCTTACTGTGTGTTACATTTAAAAACAGTAGTCTTCTGCTTCACGGCTGGCCACATTGATAGCGGCTCGGCGGCGGTCGCTGCTGGATTACAGTGTACTAGAATACCTTGGGTAGTGGAAAGAGCGCGCGGCGCGGCCTATGGGAGAGCTGTTGCCACTTCTTTTAATCACCGCGCGTGGCGCTGGCGTCAAAAAAAAAAAAAAAAAAACAGGATTCACCCAGCGAGAACCGTAGGTAACGTGCAACTCCCAGAGGCGCTTGGTTTCAAAGTGGAAGGATACAAACAGATCAGCCGTAGAGATCAGCAACAGACGATTGGAGTACTGGTGGAAAAAAAGCAGGGAAAAGATGGATAGGACCTGATCTCTTAAAATCATAGGCAGCGGCACAAGGTAAATTTTTGATAAAGAAAAATAATAATGAGAAGTATACAAAAATGCTAGATAAAGAACATGTACAGTATACCTGATTAAATCAAGCAGGCTAGGTGACTATTTGTCGCCGCCCCGTTTCAAAGGGGATGCCAATAAATCATCATCATCATCATCATCATCATCATCATCATCATCGAGGAGGTCGCGGCCGCAGTAGCGGCTGTCAGTGAGGTTCCGGACACAGTTTCTGCTTCTTTTACCGCGTTTCCGCGACGTTAGATTTTCTTGCGCTATCGCAAAATTCCGCAAAATCTATTTTAACGGCGTCTACTGATTTCCACTATCTTTGTTTACCGTAGAACAATAATCGGTGTCAGTTTCCTTTACAAAATTGAGGTGCCGTATACCGCCTCTAAATTTTTACTGACACAGGTCTGGTCTCGCTGTGTCACCTCTATGTTCTTCTTGCAATGCACCTGAATCCATTGATCACTTATTTTTTCTTCTTGTGCCGCCGAATTTTAAGACTGATAAAACACTTAGAAATTCCATTTCGAAAGACTAACCTCGCCAACGATTCTCTCTTTTTGGGGTGACTTCACTGGGACACAGCCACAAGGATGCTTTTCTTGGAGTTAAAAATTTCATAAGAGGCACAAAAAGAGTACCTTGCTGGATTTCTAGAATTATGAATGATTATTATTATTATTATTATTATTATTATTATTATTATTATTATTATTATTATTTGGTTTGTGTACATATAATACAAAGACACGATGGAAATAGGGAGGGAGCAAGCTGACAACTGCCAACGAGAGAGGCACAACGCCTGCCTACTCTTTCAGGACGAGGGAATAGAGAAAATGAAAACATGACGAAAGAAAAGAGGAAATGAAGCAATGACGGAGACACAGACAGAACAAAACAAAATACAAATAATGCCTATAAACGGGAGGCCAAGTCAGTGTCTTTAAGAAAAGTTAGCAGGGCTCGATGGGCCTGGTCACGTCGGGAAGCGCACCCTCTTGGAAAGAGGCAATCGTCAAGGGTCGCACATTGCAGTCCAATAAATCCATATTCCTTAATTAGCAATGTGCGCTGAGCAACGAATGCGGGACACTCTAAAACGAGATGTTCAAGTGTCTCACAGGAGCCACAAAATGTACACGACGGGCTGTCCACACGTCCTTGTCGGTATAGGCGTTCGCGCACCAACACAGACCCAACCCTTAACTTATCGACCCTATTCGCGGAGCAGTTTGTTTTAGAGAAACGAGGTGGCGCTCACGGCGGCGCGCCATACTTCTCCTCAGCGACCGCGCAGGAATACGAAACCATTACCGCTTCTACCTTGCTTCTGTGCGATCAGCTGTCGGAAATGCAACTGAGTTTTCGCTAACACACTGTGCTCCAATCATGCTAGATTGAATCATGTGGATTGAAGACGTGTGCAGTAGTTGGCTGCAAAAATAGTGACCGGCATGTTAAGGAATAATGAATATGTGTGGCAGAGTTCGCGGACCGCTGCTGCAACTGTCCGAACGTGTTACCAGCACTTCGTGATGTACGGCTTTCCTCGAGGATACAGAAATTTGCTAATCCGCCAGCCTTGTATCGCTAACCTTCAAAGAAAGGGCTTCATCCCCAGAACGTCGGCAAGAGTGATTACCACTCGTTAAACAATGGCAAAGGGAGTAGCGCCGCTTCCTGTCATAGTAAGTTTCGCGCACGTTATCTATACACATCTGTCCCAAATGGTAGGAAAACTTACGCCCACTCTATCGCCGACGTATCAAGAATAAGTGAATGGGCGCACACTTGAATATATGCGCACTGTGTACGCACAATAAATGACGGACTACACCTATGGCGCACGAATGGTCGAAGCTGAATGTTTCGTGATGGCCCACAACAGTAAGCGAGTTACTAGCTGTAATATATATTTGCTACAAGGTATTACAATGTACAAAACAGCTACGTTTCAAGCCTTGTACGCAGCAAGACCAAATCTATCGGAACTGAGCACATCCGCGAGCGAGTAGGCAGAAAATAATCAGATAGTGGCCGCACCGAAGAACTTCACTGAGTCAGAAACTTACAAGCCACTGCTTCAAAATATTTGCCGAATAAAGAACAAAGAGCAAAACACACTAATCCTGACTGAATTCATAATCGGAAAGCTTGGATACCTTGGAATACATATTTAGCACCGCTTTTAGAACAAACACCATATACGCTGCTTGCGCCGTTTGGACATAGCTTAATCAGCTCCGAAAGCGATTTTGCATGTTCTCTGAAGCTGTGATCAAAGCTTCGTGTCGTCCACCTAGACACCGTCTACGATATCTCCGAAAACAGAGGTTTTCTAAGCTGCGCCGGCGTCATACACTTCCACTGTAAACAAGGAGGCAACGGAGGCAGTTGAGGCAAGCAATGGACGCGTCACCATGCGATCAAACATGGCAGCACCCACGGGATCGCCGCGAAAAGGGTCAATATAGCAGTGCTCTAGCACGACGGGGCAAGCATCGACCACGAACACAGGGAGGGAACGATGTGTCTGCAACACGCCGGTCTGGGTGCTGCTTTAGGAGGTGTCGGCGTATCAGAAGACCAGCGTTTTCAAGCATGCAGGAAATGTCAGGGCAGTCACATTCGTGGTGGGTACAACTTGAAGCGAGGCGATCATCAGCCTCTTCATTTGCAGAGATGCCCAAATTATGTCAAAATTATTTTATCTTAAAATTCTTTATGGTATTTTTTAATTGCTGCTATACAAATTTAGTTTTTGTTTAAATTCTAATAAACATAGTTTAAATCCCCTGATTCTTGGCCAATCCCCCGTAGTGGGTATGAGCCAACATATGAGAGATGAGATTGCAAGAGCCGGTACCCCGGATTTAGTGAGCTAAATGAACGGACGTTGTCGTTGTTTAAAGCCCCGAAAGACGAAGACCAACGAAAGCAGTGGAATAGGAATTTGCACCGCAAAGACCGCACCGGGTGCCAGAAACCGGAAACTGCTAACTACCTAAAGCTAAGCCGCTGCACATGAGCGTGCTTGCTTGGTTTTGAGGGAACCTTACTCCGTTCCTTTAAGCTTTCGTGTGAACAGTTTACGCACACCAGCTTTGAACAAATTGTGTTGTGATTATACCTGGTGCCAGTAGCGCACCCAGGATCTCTGCCGGGGGGGGGGGGGGGGGGGGGCGCTGACAGTTTGCCAATACAATCTAAACAGCATTAATTTCAATTTATTCACGGGAAATTGTCAAAAAATGCGCTTTTTGCGTACTCGCAGACGATTACGCCTCTTACATCTTAGTTTCAGTACTCAAAGGCGCAAGGAAAGAAAAGGGGTTATACAAAAGGGTGGGTTCGGGCTCAAGGGGGGGGGGGGTTACAACCCCCGAACCCCCCCCCCCCCCCTCCGTGGGCGCGCCACTGCCTGGTGCACGTCTTGAACCAACGGATATAAATAAACAGTTGGTCTGTAAAAAATGTTCTTTTTTTCCTTCAATTTTACATTTTATATGCTTGAGTATTAAATGAAACGATAGCTTCGTCTTGTGTTTGAGGAACAAGAGAAAACCATAACAAAGAGGAGAGGTTGGCCACTCCAGGGACCGGATACTCCAAAACATTCCGCCGCCGTGGTGGCGTAGGGGCTTTGGTGCTGCGCTGCTAAGCCCGCGGTTGCGGGATCGAATACCGGCCGCATTTCGATGGGGGTGAAATGCAAAAGCACCCTTGTACCGTTCATTGAGTGCACGTTAAGGAACCCCAGGTGGTCTAAATTAACCCGGAGTCCCCACTACGGCGTGCCTCATAATCAGATCGCGATTTTGGCACGCAAAACCCCTGAATTTAATTTAAATTTTACTCCAAAACATTAAAAAAAAACGCGCAGAACATCTGGAATTGAAATTAGATCAGTAACACATAATAGCTGCACTTAACATTGGAACAGTTCCAACGTTTTCACTGCATTATTGGCGATGCATGCTGTCTGTTAATGCCGTAAAGGCGCGTGCCTGTGATAAGATAACTGGCGGGAGTACGAAGTGCCCGGAGCGTGCACTCGGACCGTAATGTGTGCATCTCACAGGGCTGTTCGTATTAACACGCCAGTAAATTGACGCAGACGTCGCCGTTTCACGCAAGATCTCCCAAGACGACTTCTTACTGTAAGCGCGAAGCTTCAGGCACTTCGTGCCTTGGCGCCGTCTGCTCAGCGGAGGTAATCTGATGAAAGCTTAGCCCTGCTGAAGTCATATTGCTTTGATTAATTCGCTCATGAGCTAGCAATGACATTTGCAGCGCGAGTACTACGCATAACTGCAGTAATAGACAGTTTTAGTTTAGCGTTTTTACGCTCCGCTTAGCCGCTGAGCGGAGCGGAAGCACGAATGCGCATGCGTCCTCCGCTTAGCCGTAAGCGGGCTAGCGGAGCGAGAAACACGGTCCGCTTACAAGCTGCCTAAGCGGAGCGCGGAGCGTTGCTGCCGTTTTCCGCTAGCGAGGGTGGTCGATGCACGCGCCCTCTCTCGCGCGTACATCGAAGCACCTTGCATCGAGGCACTAGTCGTGCGAGCGCGAATAACTTGTATAATACACCTCCAACTGGTTGTTTAAGAAAATAAAGTGAACAGCACAGCTAACAAAAACGTCGCCAGCGCATTGGCGTTAGAAAGATTTGATTGGATTCGAAATGCAACCTCGCTGGCTATCACGTGGCGTTCACTAAGTCGACGCTTCCTTTCCAACTCGATAAAATGGACCGGCAACGCATTACAAGCACCCGTCTGATACTACATGAACAAATAATTTATATATAGATATTCGCCTTACTTGTAAAAGTGACAAAACGGTTTTTTATTTTGTTTCACTACGCTGAATTTGGCCAGAGGGCGCTGCAACAACGAAAGGTCCGCTCCGCTACGCTACACGCATAACTAAAACGTGAAAATCACCTGCCGCTCCGCTGTGGCTTAGCGGGGCAGCTCGGAGCGGAGCGGACCGTTAAGACGCTCAAGTAAAACACTCTAATAATAAAAGAAAACTTCCGTGCTTGCGGCTGCCTGACCGCTTTCGAGCGCTTGCTGGTGCTCGGTTAGGAGCCGCTGGCGCCACCTGGTAGAGTGAACATCAAGTGCCTCATGCGCTGCCCGCCGCTCTTTCCACTACCCAAGTATTCTAATACACTCTAGCTGGATCGTCGTATGAGGGGCGGTGAGGCAACACGGCGGCGCGTCTCGCTACATTTTTTTGACGCGCGAACATAGTCGTGAAAGTTCGCTCTATGAGGGTCGGGCTTTAGGCGCCCGTCGCTGCGTTGAGCGTCGGCGTGCTCCTCGGCGCTTCGTACCCAGCGAATGAGTGCAGCAAAGATGAAAAGCCGA
>NC_051163.1:158639205-158677366 GCF_013339745.2 Dermacentor silvarum | reverse complement strand
AGCGGCGCCCGCGTCCCACACCCCCACAGCGCCTGCGCGTCCCCTTCCCCTCTCTCTCCTCTAGGAATCCTCTACTCTACGGAGCGGCGCGCACGACAGGTGGTGCGACAGCTGCATACTCCGCTGGGGGCGCCACGGTAGTTCCGCGGTATGAAAATGACGGAGCGCGCGCGCCTCAATCTCTCTTCTGTGCAGCGCCGCGATAAGCGCTCGGGCCGCTGCCGCGAAACGAGAACGGCTACGTGGCGATCCCGAACTTCGGGCTCGCGAAGCCGAAAGGAAACGTGAACGGCGGCAAGCGGACCCTGAACTCCGGGCTCGGGAAGCCGAATCGAAACGTCAACGTCGAGCGGTGGATCCCGAGGCGCCGCTGCTTCGCATCCACACATGGTTCCCTTTAGCGGGAGATGGAGTAATTTGTTATTTAATAAAAAAGGGTATCACAATTTGAGTCTTCGTTTCTATTGATCAAATTTTATTTATTCATCATAGTAGGAGGCGGCACGGAGCCAAAATACTGAAACAGAGCAGTATGCATACAGCCGCACCAATTAGGTCGGTGCTTGCACACCAGAATGTGCCCACTGCCACGGCACAGCTCTCTCATTCATGAAGGGCTGCACAAGAATGTTGCGCGCTTCGCCGCACTTCTGGAATGGTTTCTTGCAGCTGTAGGTTCCAAGTCGAGGAGGTCACTGCTTTGGGCACTGTCCCTCTACTGCCAGGGAGTGATATTCCCATATTCGTCTTCGCTGTCTGCAAAGCCTTGTGGCATGTATTCTTTGCCTGTGCATAAAACGTTGTGCAGGGCACATCAAGCTAAGACAACAAACTCTGCGTTCTTTGGCAGCAGGTTGATACGATTCATCAAGATTCTCCACCTGGCTGCCAGTATACCAAATGCATTTTCAGCAATGCGCCTGCAACAAAAAAGCCAGAACTCGTAAGTGCCTACAGTAATCCGTTATTTTCCTAATACCTTGCTCTGCTCAGCCTGTAGTCGAAAACACGGTGGCTGGGGGACATGTTCTTGCCAGGAAAAGGGCGCAGAAAATCATTGCGAAGCTGAAACGCCTCGTCCCCCACGAATACATGGGGCGCCACTTTGTTACTGTTCGGCAGCCTTAAAGGATTTGGCAAAGGTAGGATCCCCTTTTTGAGCTACTTTCCAAATTCACAATATTTGAATACGCCACCGTCGCTGTGCCGACCAGGTGCGCCCACGCTAACCATTGAAAATTTGTACTGTGGGTCGACAACGACCATCAGCACAATAGAGAACGTCCCCTGTAACAAAAGGGATGCCTGAAACAAGCGATGACCTTATTTTTAATTGATTCTAAGCACACCCCGACAAATTTAGGAATAACATAGGTCAAATACTGTGTGTCAGTGTGAGAGTTTTTCAGCAGATTGTATACCTTGTAGTTGAAGTAGTTGCTTCCAGAATTCCGTGGTTACATTACTGCAACGCGTTTACCGTCAACGGCGCCAAGGCAATTCGGAAAATTCCAACGTGTGCTAAACACACGTGCAATTTCCTCCCATTGCTTGCACCCTGGCTCCCAAAGAGAAGGAACCCAAATTTAATAGCATATACATACTGTGTTTATGCTGCTTGATGGGCAGCGCATAAAGACACGTAAAAAATGGAATGCATATTCAGTACGTCGTTTGATTCCTGTGACTGGTTCATTCCAAGTGTTGAGGACCGTCAACCAAAGAACGAAATTTACGTTGGTGGTCGGTCCTTCATATTTAACTTCATTGTCTCTGAGAGCCTTTGATGTTCATACAGCGTTTACACTGTTTTTTTTTTTTAGAAATGTGCCTTTGCATAAACTTGCGCTGTTATACACCCCTACAGAATAAGTGGAGTGGACGTTTCTCTTACAGGCATGCAGAGCGGTTGCAGGTGTTTCCAGATTGCTCTGCATGTTTGGTGAATGATATTTCGGCACGTCTCATGGCGATCCGGAACAGCATGGCTACGTCCTTAATCGCCATCCCAGACGATAGATACCTGAAGAATAACACAAATTTGCAATCAACATTTACCTTAACCACAATAACCTTAGCGTGGTTCATGTGGTTATATATTACTACACCTCAAGGTGATGGCAAGCCTCTCTTCGGAGCAGACTGGCTCTCTGCACAAGATATACTTTCTCAAGCTATTCACAATACTGTGCAGATCACTGAACTTTGTGGTCTCCGGGTTCTCTCAAGCCGCCTTTGTCCCTAAGGCTTAGGCTTGACGGCCAACTCCCTTGTGCTTGCCCTGTACTACCGGGGTTCGGCGGTATCAGGACTGGCAGAAACACGACAACGCACGATAGTGTAACAAGTACAAACAGGGTTTATTGCTCCAAGGGAATTCGCTTGGAAGCAGGCTATAGAGTCGACCTCGACGTTTGTCGGGGTCGAGCGTGGTCGAACGAGGTAGGGCACGACAAAGGAAGGGAACAAGATGGTTACCTGAGCTCCGTCCTTCGTCGCGGCTCGCAGTCGTCTCTCCCGTCCCCGGCGTGCGCCGGTCGCGCCGATCGCGACCGCCCCGCCTCGTTCTGGGCTCGGTCCAATGGGCGCGGGACTCCGCGGCCACGTGACGGTCTACGTATGTGACCGGTTCGAAGGGAGGGGGTGAGCTCGCGCCGCCGGGAAGCCGCCTGGCCTTCCCGAGCGGGAGAACCGTGCAAGGAGCGTCTGCTCTACTCGCGTCTCCTGGCGCGCCTCTGGACGTGCGGAATTATCGGTTTCCATAATTCCCACATCCCTCCCCCCTTAAGACCGATGGTAACTTGGGCTCAAGTTACCCACTGAGCCTGGTGGGCTCACAACTCCAGGAGGTCGACCTCCAAGGCCTCCTCCTGTCCGAGGTCGACGGCCTCCGCGCTGGGTTCCGGCAGCTCCGGCAGCTCCGGTCCCAGCACCAACGCCGCGAATTCCGGGTCCCGCGCCATTCGGGCCCGCACCTCAGCCGCGTCTCGGTGGGGGGACCGGTCTTTCCTGGGGGTCCCGGCCTTCACACGGTCCCGGTGCAGCCTCGAGGCCTCGTGCCGGGCGAGGTTTACCACGAGGCCGCCACAGGCCTCGCAGTATTTGGTCCCGGGATCGGTGGCCAGGACCACGCCGGGTTGGGCCGCCCCGAAGTCTTGGAGTGTGCATCCCTTGAAGATACGTGGCACACTCTCCAAGGCGAGCGCGGACGGCACCCGCATCTGGTCACGCCAGGGTGCCGCGCTCGCATAAACTCGGGGCGGCTGGTCCCCCACTTGGCCGGTCCACGTGGCGATGGTCCGACGCGGTTCCCGTGCTGGTCGTGGGTTTGGGTATTCCGGCCGGCTAGCGTCGTCCCGGGGCACTCGCCCTCTATCGCCCCGGTGCTGGGATCGATCCGACGATCCGGAAGCCCCCTCGTAGCGGTAGGCTTCGCGCCCTCGTGGTCGCCGGTCGAGCCAGGGACGGCGTGACCGCCCCGCTCGTGTCCGTGACCGCCCCGCCCGGGCCGCCACCGGCTGCATCGGTCCGCTGGCCGCCTCCGGGTCCACGCCGCCTGGCTTGAGATGTTCCCGGCATCGGTTGTTGTTGGCCGACGGTCGGGGTCCGGTGTTGCACGTTTGTCGTCATCGCTGCTCGTAGCGGCCGTGTTCACTCGTTCGTGTCAGGAAGGCGATGGCCAGGGCGAGGGTAGAGAGGGCAGAGAGGCTTCTGGGAAATCCCTTTGGCTCAGGGGACATCCGGGGTAGTCTAGAGTTACAGTATATGCTCCCTACGGGAGCAGAGTTGGGCGTAAGTCCGCCATCTTGCCTGGCAAGCAACCAAACCTATGTGGTGAAGCCGAACTCCGTTTTTGCAGGCGACATGCCTACCGTGTCGTCGGTCGACCATGGGCGCTTTTCCATCGCGTGTGGACCGCTTTTCCGTCTAATCGCAAACAAAGCGCATGGAAACAGCTCACTAGATAAAATAGTTAAAAAGAAAAAAAAAAGGCACTGCTGATTTTTAACGCGCGGCGTGAGATGGAGCGCGAATAATATTAGTTGTTTTTTGGACTTGTGCGTTTACCTGTGCACCTTCTCGGAACTTTCCGTTTTCCGAGCGATTGGTGCAGTTGGGAGCAGAGCACCCGGTCAATTAGAGAGGTTTAGATTGTCCGGTTATCGGGTAAACGCAGGCGGACCGAGCGTTGGGGCCTGTTGGCGGAACCGTAAACGTGAGCGGCCTGTATGGTGCTGCCATCTGGTGGCGCAGAGCGCAAACAGACAAAAACAGCTAATACGGCAGTAACCAAGTGTATTTTACTTCGCTGCTGGCGTAAGCTTTCGGCAGCAACACGATTACGCCACTGCCGAAAATTTACACCAGCAGCGAAGTAGAAATCACTTGGTTACTGCAATATTAGCTGTTTTTGTCTGATTACGGTGGAATTTCGATAGAACTACGATTGAACACCTGTGAGATCTGCTGCGCACGTTGTGTTGTTCCGCAGCTCACACGCACGTAACAGCGAACGCCAAGATCGAGCAGATTCGCTTTGAACTTGGCTAGCGTTAACTTGCGTCAATCCAGTTCGCTGCAGCGGCGGCGTCGGGAAATACAAGAAACTGGCCGGAGCATCAGCTTCTCCTCAGTGCACGGTTGCTTGGAACCCAAGTGATGGCGTTCAGCCAATGGAGGCACGATCGGCTTCATAAATCAGACGCGCAACTCTGCTACCTTTGGTAGCATATACAGTAACTCTAGGGTAGTCGAGAGCTCAGCGCTCCCTGCCGGTTGACTGGGGAACTAGTCTTGAGGAAGAGCGCTTTCGCTGCCTCCCTACACACTTTTCTCTCTCTCTCTCTCTCACCGCCGGCCGCTCCCTCGTTGGCTTCTGGTGTTGTAGCGGTGTGTAGCGCTCGATGTGCGGTTACGCGTCTCCGGGGCAGCCGCTTCCTCAGTGTCTTCCCTACGGAAGTAACGCTTCAGCTCCCCGACGTGCGTTGGGGTGCTGATACGACCTGTGTTCAGGTCTCTTAGTTGGTAGTTTAGTCGCGAGAATTTCTCTGCCACTTCGAAGGGTCCCACCCATTTGGGTGCTAAACTTTTTGGGTGCTAAACCATTTGGGTGCTAAACCATTTGGGTGCTAAACCATTTGGGTGCATTTGGGTGCTCGCGTCGCTGAGTGCGTGATTGCGTTTCAGGACCAGGTCCCCCGTTTGGAATTCCATGTCCCGGTGCGCCCGGTCGTAGGCGGCCTTTTGACTCGCCCTTGCCCCTTCACGGTTGCTACTCGCTTCTATCACGGCGTTTGCCAGGCGATCACGCATTTGCCGGGCATATTCGGCGATTGCTGTTTTTGCTCCGGGTGTGTCTGTCCGTTTGGCCAAGATTGTGTCCGTCGGTGTCTGGAGATCCCTCCCGAACATCAGAAAAGCTGGCGTGAAACCCGTCGAACGGTTTTCACTCGTTCTTAGGGTGAAGGAGATCGCATCTAGGTGCTCGTCCCAGTCGTGTGCTTGGGCGTATGCCCCAAGTAGTCTCTTCACATCTCGATTCCGGCGCTCCGTCACGTTCGACTGAGGATGGTAGCACGTTGTCTTCACCTGCCGGACACCCATCGCTGCGCATGTATCTCCGAAGATTTTCGACGTTAAATACGATGCATTGTCGGTGATCAGTCGCTCGGGGAACCCATAGCGACAGAAGGTCTCCGATAATTTTTTCAGGACCTCCTTCGTTGTCGCTGCTCGTAGTGGGTACAGTACACTGAAGTGGCAAGTGATCACTAGCACAAATTTGTGCCCTCTCTTATTGCGCGGCAGCGGTACGATCAAGTCGCACGCCACGAGTTCCCATGGCTTCGTGCTCACGATCGGTTGTAACAAGCCGGGCGGCTTCCCGCCTCTCGGCTTCCTTGCTTGGCAAGCGTGGCAGGTTTGCACGTATTTACATACATCACGCTTCATGCCCGGCCAGGTTGTGAACCGACACAGTTTCTTCCATGTCTTTGATGCGCTCCCATGGCCATCTGTGTCGTGGTAATGCTGCAATGCCGCTCGTCTGAGCTGGCGTGGGATGACGGCTTTGAATCTCCCGTTTCAGTCTTCTTTGCCTGGCACGTATTTCAACAGAGCCCCGTCCCCATCAAGCAGATAGTTCTCCAGCTCACCGTCCGATTCCGCGCCCCCCGTCGTACCGGCAGTTTTTGGGTGCTCTCCGACTCGTCTCTCCGGGTCCGTCTCTTCTCTGAGGCTGACGACCAGGTTTTGACAGTGAGCGTCGTCCTTTTGAGCGCTGATGAGCTGATCTCTGCTGAACGCAATCTCGAGGGGCGGTCTCACCCCAAAAAGATGCACGTGCTCTTGGGTTTGTGCCGGCGGGGTTTTCCCCTCTCCCCGGCTTCCCTTCGATGAGAGCGGCTCGGCCGCCCCCTCCTCCTACTCGCGACCGGCCGGCGGCGCGTCTCTCACCGGCGCCCGTGACAGCGCATCGGCGACCACGTTTGTGGTTCCTTTGCGATAGCGGATTTCGAACTCGAAGCGCTGTAAGGTCAGGGCCCAACGCGCAAGCCTCCCGCTCGGCTCACGGAGGCGGGTCAGCCACGTCAGGGCCATATGATCGGTCTCGACCGTGAACCTCGTTCCCTCTACGTACATCTCGAATTTTCGGAGTGCATAGATGACTGCCAAACATTCTTTCTCCGTCACTGAATAGTTGCGCTCCGCCGGCGTCATCGCGCGGCTCGCGAATGCCACCGGGCGAAGCTCAGTCTCTTCCGCCTGAAGGAGTACTGCGCCAATTCCGAAATCGCAGGCGTCTGTCTGGATCACGAAGGGCCTGTTTAGGTCCGGTAGCTTCAATGAGGCTGTGTCTGCGATGGCCTGCGCGAGATGGCGGAAGCTTTCCCGTTGCTCCGGCCCCCACTCCCAAGCCATGCCCTTTTTCAACAACTTTGTCAAGGGGGCTTGCATGCGTACGCAATTGAGAATGAACTGTCGGTAGTAGCCTACCATCCCAAGAAAACGGCGTACACGGTTCTGGAAACTCGACGATTGCTCGAAGTTTTTCCGGGTCTGGGGACACCTGCCCTCGTCCCACCCGGTAACCGAGTAGGCTCACTTCTGTTCTGCAGATTTGCGCCTTGGCGGGGTTGAGTGTGAGGCCGGCCGCCCGGAGTTTTCCCAGGACGTCTCGAAGATGATCCAAGTGCTCTTCGAAGGTGTGCGAGTATACGACGACATCGTCGAGATAGGCGAGCGCGTGGTGCCATTTGGCGTCCCCGAGTACGCGGTCTATCAGCCGTTGAAACGTGCTCAGACTTCCGGAGAGACCGAAGGGCATCCGTACGAATTCGTAGAGGCCCCTGTGACAAGTAAATGCCGTCTTGCACTCGTCGCCTGGTCGCATCTCTACTTGGAGATAGCCTTTGCTAGCATCCAACGTCGAGAAGTACTTCGCTCCACCGAGGTTGGAAACTATCTCGTCCACTCTTGGGAAGGGATACGCATCCTTCTTCGTGACCGTATTTAGTGGCCGGTAATCCACACAAAGACGGGAACTGCCATCCTTTTTGGGGACGAGCACGACTGGGAAACCCCAGGGGCTCGTGGACCGCCGTACGATACCCGCATCGAGCAGCTCCTGTAGCGCCGCGTCAATTGCCTCCCGTTTGGCAGGGCTGACCGGTCTAGGGTTGGATTTCCAAGGCTGCGCGTCGCCCGTCTCGATGCGGTGTTGCACCAGCTTCGTGCATCCTGGGCGGTCTGTGAACATCTCATCGAAGTCGTTTAACAACGATAAGACGCGGTCTCGCTCGCGCTCCGTCAGATCCTCGGCGTCCGCCAGGAGATCGCACCTTTTCTGATCCGGTCTCGGCGAAAATCTGTGTTGACAAGTCGCCGCCAGCGGTTCCGGCCGCTCGCGAGGCGCGTTGCTCTCGCCGAAAAGATTCCTCCTTTCCACTTCGGCGACTGCCGGTGCGGCGGAAGGCGTGAGCGGCGCCAACGGGTTTTCCAGGTAGCCACCTTTGCCGAAATCGATTACAATGCCACTCTTCGCTAAGAAATCTCGGCCGAGGATTACTGGGACCGCGAGGCCAGCCAGAGGAATGAATCGCTGCCTCTGCCGCCGCTGATTCCAGCGCGCGACGAGTCGCACGCCGCCGTTCGAGCAGGCCTCTCCGCACGCCAATTGGAGAGGTAGTTTTCGCTGCCGCAACTTGAACCCTCTCTGCGCAAGGTGGGAGACGGCCTCGTCTCCGATCATCGATGCGCTTGCCCCGGTATCGAGTAATGCTTTGAACTTAGTCCCCGCGATTGCCAGGTCTATGAAGGGGGCATTCCCGTTGTTCTGCGCTCCGACTCGAAAGACAGAAGATGCCGCGATGGTGTTTGCCTCGCGGGCCGTTGCCTTGGCTGCCGGCACTGTTACCGGCGGCCCGTCTCGTTTCCCTGCTGGTTAGGGCACTCACGCGCGATGTGTCCCGTCTGGGCGCAGTTGAAACAACGTAAGGTATTCCGCGTCGTGGGTTGTGCTAAGCCGGGCTGCTCCGCCGATCTCCAAGCATCGGGCTGAGGACGGCCATCCGTGATCGCGTTTCTAGCGGATCTGCCTAGTTTCGGCACTGGCCTGTAATCGTCTGATCGGGCGTGATGTTGTGCGCTGCACCAGCCTTTTGACTGTATTGCCTGCGCGGTCCTCCACCCGCATGTGTAGGGATCGAGGGCGCGGTCCGAGATTTCGAACGGCGCCGTTGCACCTGCGGACCGACCCGGCATCGCAGCGTGCTCGCTGTTCGTGCGCCCGCTGCCGTGCCAAGCGCAGCTTGGTTCCAAGGACTCCGATGGCGGCGGCGGTGGTCGGTACGCGCGGGCTGCCAAGATTTCGGCTTGCACCCTGCGTGATTCTGCGGCCAGCTCGTTCAGGTCTCTGCAGCGTGAACTCCGCACATAAAGTGCAAAGGTAGGGTGGCTTTGTCGAATTACCCGCTCCACTCGCTCCGTGTTCGAAGCGCTCGGACCAGCATACTCGAAAAGCTCCTGCATCGCCCGAACGTATTCCACCAGCGATTCGTCCGGGGCCTGTGTGCGTATAGTTCCAACTCCCTCCGCATCTGCAGTCGGTAGTCATACGGGAGGAATTCGTCTCTGAACAGCCTACGAAACTCGTCCATGGTGCTCGCCGTGTGGCCTACCAAACGGTACCACCGGGCGGCCTGGCCGACTAGAGCAACCGGGAGAACTCTCTCCAACACCGCGCTCTTGCGCATGCCAGTCGCTTGCTCGTACTGTCGCAACGCCAGTAGAAAAACGTTGGTGCTCATTTGATCGCCGTAGCCACTGTACGTCGGTATCGGGACTCCGATACGAGGCCCGGGTGAAATTGCGGTTTGCAACACCTGCTGCAAAGCGCTCGCCAGAAAGTGCACGGGATTTGCCGCGTCTGCAGGTTTTCCTCCGCTATTGGAACCTCCGAAACTGTCCGGCCCGATTGCGGAGGTCCCTGTGTTTACTGGGAACGGGTCACTATCGGGCTCCGTGACGCGTGGTGATCTCGCTGCGCGACCGAGAGCCGAAGTAGTTGTGCCGTTTGGCCAGACTGGGTGCGCGCCCAAGGTGGCCGGGGCGGCTGCGCCCGGGGCGCGTGCTGTTGTTGTGGGTACAACCCCGTCTGAGTTGAGCCCTAGGTAATGCACGTCGAAATTTTCCGACGTTCTGGGGACGCGTGTGGCGGCGAGAGATCCTTCGCCGTTCGAAACAAGTCTCTGGGAACCGCCGCCGTAATCCGTTATGTTTACGGCGCGCACGGAGGAAACCAATATTTCGCCGAGTGACGAGAATAGATTCGGTAGCTCGCCGACATGTGCCGGTGTGTTGGTGAGGTGCGCGGGGTTGGGCACCCCTACATTTGTAGGGGGTACGGGAATGTTGTACGTGCTTTCACGGCCCACGTTTGTGGGTGACGCGGCCGCTGCAGCCAGGCCTGAGTTTTCCCTGGCTTGACTGCAGATCTCGGCCAACTCCATGAGATCGTTCAGTTCGTACTGTGGGCTCGTCATCGTGTAGTGGGAGCCGGCTGCTCGATTGCGTCTGCAAGCGAGAATTCACGTTGGGCGCCAGTTGTGGCCTCCGGGTTCTCTCAAGCCGCCTTTGTCCCTAAGGCTTAGGCTTGACGGCCAACTCCCTTGTGCTTGCCCTGTACTACCGGGGTTCGGCGGTATCAGGACTGGCAGAAACACGACAACGCACGATAGTGTAACAAGTACAAACAGGGTTTATTGCTCCAGGGGGAATTCGCTTGGAAGCAGGCTATAGAGTCGACCTCGACGTTTGTCGGGGTCGAGCGTGGTCGAACGAGGTAGGGCACGACAAAGGAAGGGAACAAGATGGTTACCTGAGCTCCGTCCTTCGTCGCGGCTCGCAGTCGTCTCTCCCGTCCCCGGCGTGCGCCGGTCGCGCCGATCGCGACCGCCCCGCCTCGTTCTGGGCTCGGTCCAATGGGCGCGGGACTCCGCGGCCACGTGACGGTCTACGTATGTGACCGGTTCGAAGGGAGGGGGTGAGCTCGCGCCGCCGGGAAGCCGCCTGGCCTTCCCGAGCGGGAGAACCGTGCAAGGAGCGTCTGCTCTACTCGCGTTTCCTGGCGCGCCTCTGGACGTGCGGAATTATCGGTTTCCATAATCCCCACAACTTGTCCGGAGTCATGCGGTAGTACTTAAAAAACATGGCTGGGTCAGACTTCATGACCTGCATCTGTAAAAAAATGAAGCAGCGTTGAGACCCTCACCACTCAATAAACTAAACGCGCAATGAAAAACAATAAGCGCTACTTTCTCTTTCTTTTTTTTTTTTGTTACCCGATACAGTACCCCGCGCAGCGCAACAGAAAGATTTAACTTTTTTTTTTTGCAAAGGATATGCGAGGAGCTGTATCAGCATGCAGGTACAAAGTGTTTCTAGCGAGATTGATTTGTTTGAATCGAACAGCGTACTGTTGGTGTCGCAAAAGACTCGAGAGCAATTACGGGGTTACCGACCGCACGAGCGAAACGCGTCGTTTCATTTTTCAGCGTATCCTTATCTTCGTCGCTTGGCGACCACGTGTTTTTCTCGACTCCAGTGTGTAAAAACCAAAAGACACTCTCGAGATCACATCAGGCGCTTCGCTACATCTCGTATTAACAATAATTAACGCATACAATCTAGAAGCCAACACATCAGGAAAGCCCACTCACCGCAGTGTGAAACCCCCCTTCTGACTTGCGATGCATCTAGACTGGATTCACCTAGAATCTTTTCTTCTTGCTTTTTTTTTCTTCTTCAATATCAGCAGCTTCAATAAAAGATGCCACCGGACGGCGCCCATTACAGTACGTCTTGTTTAGGGACCCTAGCACACGGCACAGATACTAGCTTGTCTACCGATGCGTGCGAGCAGTCCGCACGTTGTAGTTGTTCTACGGTGGCGTAGTTGTTCTGTGTCCGCACTAGCCACTGTATCCGCATGGACACAATGTTGGCAGAGCCAAGCTGTTTTCTGCGCTTTCTGGAGGTTGCGAATAGCCAAGCGTAAAATGTGGAAGAAATAACTCAAGAAAAACTTTAAAACACTAAGTTATGACGTTATTAAGTGTCGCAACATGCTAAACCTTACTGTGTGTTACATTTAAAAACAGTAGTCTTCTGCTTCACGGCTGGCCACATTGATAGCGGCTCGGCGGCGGTCGCTGCTGGATTACAGTGTACTAGAATACCTTGGGTAGTGGAAAGAGCGCGCGGCGCGGCCTATGGGAGAGCTGTTGCCACTTCTTTTAACCACCGCGCGTGGCGCTGGCGTCAAAAAAAAAAAAAAAAAAAAAAAAACAGGATTCACCCAGCGAGAACCGTAGGTAACGTGCAACTCCCAGAGGCGCTTGGTTTCAAAGTGGAAGGATACAAACAGATCAGCCGTAGAGATCAGCAACAGACGATTGGAGTACTGGTGGAAAAAAAGCAGGGAAAAGATGGATAGGACCTGATCTCTTAAAATCATAGGCAGCGGCACAAGGTAAATTTTTGATAAAGAAAAATAATAATGAGAAGTATACAAAAATGCTAGATAAAGAACATGTACAGTATACCTGATTAAATCAAGCAGGCTAGGTGACTATTTGTCGCCGCCCCGTTTCAAAGGGGATGCCAATAAATCATCATCATCATCATCATCATCATCATCGAGGAGGTCGCGGCCGCAGTAGCGGCTGTCAGTGAGGTTCCGGACACAGTTTCTGCTTCTTTTACCGCGTTTCCGCGACGTTAGATTTTCTTGCGCTATCGCAAAATTCCGCAAAATCTATTTTAACGGCGTCTTCTGATTTCCACTATCTTTGTTTACCGTAGAACAATAATCGGTGTCAGTTTCCTTTACAAAATTGAGGTGCCGTATACCGCCTCTAAATTTTTACTGACACAGGTCTGGTCTCGCTGTGTCACCTCTATGTTCTTCTTGCAATGCACCTGAATCCATTGATCACTTATTTTTTCTTCTTGTGCCGCCGAATTTTAAGGCTGATAAAACACTTAGAAATTCCATTTCGAAAGACTAACCTCGCCAACGATTCTCTCTTTTTGGGGTGACTTCACTGGGACACAGCCACAAGGATGCTTTTCTTGGAGTTAAAAATTTCATAAGAGGCACAAAAAGAGTACCTTGCTGGATTTCTAGAATTATGAATGATTCCTATTATTTATCTTATTATTATTATTATTATTATTATTATTATTATTATTATTATTATTATTATTATTATTATTATTATTATTTGATTTGTGTACATATAATACAAGGACACGATGGAAATAGGGAGGGAGCAAGCTGACAACTGCCAACGAGAGAGGCACAACGCCTGCCTACTCTTTCAGGACGAGGGAATAGAGAAAATGAAAACATGACGAAAGAAAAGAGGAAATGAAGCAATGACGGAGACACAGACAGAACAAAACAAAATACAAATAATGCCTATAAACGGGAGGCCAAGTCAGTGTCTTTAAGAAAAGTTAGCAGGGCTCGATGGGCCTGGTCACGTCGGGAAGCGCACCCTCTTGGAAAGAGGCAATCGTCAAGGGTCGCACATTGCAGTCCAATAAATCCATATTCCTTAATTAGCAATGCGCGCTGAGCAACGAATGCGGGACACTCTAAAACGAGATGTTCAAGTGTCTCACAGGAGCCACAAAATGTACACGACGGGCTGTCCACACGTCCTTGTCGGTATAGGCGTTCGCGCACCAACACAGACCCAACCCTTAACTTATCGACCCTTTTCGCGGAGCAGTTTGTTTTAGAGAAACGAGGTGGCGCTCACGGCGGCGCGCCATACTTCTCCTCAGCGACCGCGCAGGAATACGAAACCATTACCGCTTCTACCTTGCTTCTGTGCGATCAGCTGTCGGAAATGCAACTGAGTTTTCGCTAACACACTGTGCTCCAATCATGCTAGATTGAATCATGTGGATTGAAGACGTGTGCAGTAGTTGGCTGCAAAAATAGTGACCGGCATGTTAAGGAATAATGAATATGTGTGGCAGAGTTCGCGGACCGCTGCTGCAACTGTCCGAACGTGTTACCAGCACTTCGTGATGTACGGCTTTCCTCGAGGATACAGAAATTTGCTAATCCGCCAGCCTTGTATCGCTAACCTTCAAAGAAAGGGCTTCATCCCCAGAACGTCGGCAAGAGTGATTACCACTCGTTAAACAATGGCAAAGGGAGTAGCGCCGCTTCCTGTCATAGTAAGTTTCGCGCACGTTATCTATACACATCTGTCCCAAATGGTAGGAAAACTTACGCCCACTCTATCGCCGACGTATCAAGAATAAGTGAATGGGCGCACACTTGAATATATGCGCACTGTGTACGCACAATAAATGACGGACTACACCTATGGCGCACGAATGGTCGAAGCTGAATGTTTCGTGATGGCCCACAACAGTAAGCGAGTTACTAGCTGTAATATATATTTGCTACAAGGTATTACAATGTACAAAACAGCTACGTTTCAAGCCTTGTACGCAGCAAGACCAAATCTATCGGAACTGAGCACATCCGCGAGCGAGTAGGCAGAAATAATCAGATAGTGGCCGCACCGAAGAACTTCACTGTGTCAGAAACTTACAAGCCACTGCTTCAAAATATTTGCCGAATAAAGAACAAAGAGCAAAACACACTAATCCTGACTGAATTCATAATCGGAAAGCTTGGATACCTTGGAATACATATTTAGCACCGCTTTTAGAACAAACACCATATACGCTGCTTGCGCCGTTTGGACATAGCTTAATCAGCTCCGAAAGCGATTTTGCATGTTCTCTGAAGCTGTGATCAAAGCTTCGTGTCGTCCACCTAGACACCGTCTACGATATCTCCGAAAACAGAGGTTTTCTAAGCTGCGCCGGCGTCATACACTTCCACTGTAAACAAGGAGGCAACGGAGGCAGTTGAGGCAAGCAATGGACGCGTCACCATGCGATCAAACATGGCAGCACCCACGGGATCGCCGCGAAAAGGGTCAATATAGCAGTGCTCTAGCACGACGGGGCAAGCATCGACCACGAACACAGGGAGGGAACGATGTGTCTGCAACACGCCGGTCTGGGTGCTGCTTTAGGAGGTGTCGGCGTATCAGAAGACCAGCGTTTTCAAGCATGCAGGAAATGTCAGGGCAGTCACATTCGTGGTGGGTACAACTTGAAGCGAGGCGATCATCAGCCTCTTCATTTGCAGAGATGCCCAAATTATGTCAAAATTATTTTATCTTAAAATTCTTTATGGTATTTTTTAATTGCTGCTATACAAATTTAGTTTTTGTTTAAATTCTAATAAACATAGTTTAAATCCCCTGATTCTTGGCCAATCCCCCGTAGTGGGTATGAGCCAACATATGAGAGATGAGATTGCAAGAGCCGGTACCCCGGATTTAGTGAGCTAAATGAACGGACGTTGTCGTTGTTTAAAGCCCCGAAAGACGAAGACCAACGAAAGCAGTGGAATAGGAATTTGCACCGCAAAGACCGCACCGGGTGCCAGAAACCGGAAACTGCTAACTACCTAAAGCTAAGCCGCTGCACATGAGCGTGCTTGCTTGGTTTTGAGGGAACCTTACTCCGTTCCTTTAAGCTTTCGTGTGAACAGTTTACGCACACCAGCTTTGAACAAATTGTGTTGTGATTATACCTGGTGCCAGTAGCGCACCCAGGATCTCTGCCGGGGGGGGGGGGGGGGGGGGGGGGCGCTGACAGTTTGCCAATACAATCTAAACAGCATTAATTTCAATTTATTCACGGGAAATTGTCAAAAAATGCGCTTTTTGCGTACTCGCAGACGATTACGCCTCTTACATCTTAGTTTCAGTACTCAAAGGCGCAAGGAAAGAAAAGGGGTTATACAAAAGGGTGGGTTCGGGCTCAAGGGGGGGGGGGGGGGGTTACAACCCCCGAACCCCCCCCCCCCCCCCCCTCCGTGGGCGCGCCACTGCCTGGTGCACGTCTTGAACCAACGGATATAAATAAACAGTTGGTCTGTAAAAAATGTTCTTTTTTTCCTTCAATTTTACATTTTATATGCTTGAGTATTAAATGAAACGATAGCTTCGTCTTGTGTTTGAGGAACAAGAGAAAACCATAACAAAAGAGGAGAGGTTGGCCACTCCAGGGACCGGATACTCCAAAACATTCCGCCGCCGTGGTGGCGTAGGGGCTTTGGTGCTGCGCTGCTAAGCCCGCGGTTGCGGGATCGAATACCGGCCGCATTTCGATGGGGGTGAAATGCAAAAGCACCCTTGTACCGTTCATTGAGTGCACGTTAAGGAACCCCAGGTGGTCTAAATTAACCCGGAGTCCCCACTACGGCGTGCCTCATAATCAGATCGCGATTTTGGCACGCAAAACCCCTGAATTTAATTTAAATTTTACTCCAAAACATTAAAAAAAACGCGCAGAACACCTGGAATTGAAATTAGATCAGTAACACATAATAGCTGCACTTAACATTGGAACAGTTCCAACGTTTTCACTGCATTATTGGCGATGCATGCTGTCTGTTAATGCCGTAAAGGCGCGTGCCTGTGATAAGAGAACTGGCGGGAGTACGAAGTGCCCGGATCGTGCACTCGGACCGTAATGTGTGCATCTCACAGGGCTGTTCGTATTAACACGCCAGTAAATTGACGCAGACGTCGCCGTTTCACGCAAGATCTCCCAAGACGACTTCTTACTGTAAGCGCGAAGCTTCAGGCACTTCGTGCCTTGGCGCCGTCTGCTCAGCGGAGGTAATCTGATGAAAGCTTAGCCCTGCTGAAGTCATATTGCTTTGATTAATTCGCTCATGAGCTAGCAATGACATTTGCAGCGCGAGTACTACGCATAACTGCAGTAATAGACAGTTTTAGTTTAGCGTTTTTACGCTCCGCTTAGCCGCTGAGCGGAGCGGAAGCACGAATGCGCATGCGTCCTCCGCTTAGCCGTAAGCGGGCTAGCGGAGCGAGAAACACGGTCCGCTTACAAGCTGCCTAAGCGGAGCGCGGAGCGTTGCTGCCGTTTTCCGCTAGCGAGGGTGGTCGATGCACGCGCCCTCTCTCGCGCGTACATCGAAGCACCTTGCATCGAGGCACTAGTCGTGCGAGCGCGAATAACTTGTATAATACACCTCCAACTGGTTGTTTAAGAAAATAAAGTGAACAGCACAGCTAACAAAAACGTCGCCAGCGCATTGGCGTTAGAAAGGATTTGATTGGATTCGAAATGCAACCTCGCTGGCTATCACGTGGCGTTCACTAAGTCGACGCTTCCTTTCCAACTCGATAAAATGGACCGGCAACGCATTACAAGCACCCGTCTGATACTACATGAACAAATAATTTATATATAGATATTCGCCTTACTTTGTAAAAGTGACAAAACGGTTTTTTATTTTGTTTCACTACGCTGAATTTGGCCAGAGGGCGCTGCAACAACGAAAGGTCCGCTCCGCTACGCTACACGCATAACTAAAACGTGAAAATCACCTGCCGCTCCGCTGTGGCTTAGCGGGGCAGCTCGGAGCGGAGCGGACCGTTAAGACGCTCAACTAAAACACTCTAATAATAAAAGAAAACTTCCGTGCTTGCGGCTGCCTGACCGCTTTCGAGCGCTTGCTGGTGCTCGGTTAGGAGCCGCTGGCGCCACCTGGTAGAGTGAACATCAAGTGCCTCATGCGCTGCCCGCCGCTCTTTCCACTACCCAAGTATTCTAATACACTCTAGCTGGATCGTCGTATGAGGGGCGGTGAGGCAACACGGCGGCGCGTCTCGCTACATTTTTTTGACGCGCGAACATAGTCGGGAAAGTTCGCTCTATGAGGGTCGGGCTTTAGGCGCCCGTCGCTGCGTTGAGCGTCGGCGTGCCTCGGCGTCCTTCGTAACCCAGCGAATGAGTGCAGCAAAGGATGAAAAGCGAACGCGGAGCGCAGCAGGGGTTGAAAGGCGAAATCGAAGAGTGTTAGAAGGAAAGCGGGGGAGGAGGGTGCATCGGAACCATGAGGCGGAAAGCGAAAGGGTGAAATGTATAGCACAGGGTGAGGAGGCAAGGGAAGTGCCGCACGAAATATGCTCCTCGGCGGCGACCCACTGCGCATGCGCTACCTCGCCGGCGCTGCTTCCGCTAGAGAATGCGCTCCGCGCGAGCCACGCACACCCGTGTTCTTTCTTACTGAAAAATGACGGACGCAACCAGGTGAAAGTGCTTCGTCTGCCCTTACTGCTAAACAGGCTGCACGAGTGTCGTCGTCGAGAGCACCCTGCCGTTCAGATTCAAATTATTTGCCTGAATATAACCCGAATTCAGGAAGAAGAATTTCATTTATTCACGCACGAGAATGAAAGCACAGTAACAAGATATACAGGAGGAGGTCCCAACGCTCAAGGCTGTAAGGGGACTTCCTGTTCTAATTAAAAAGAACAAAACAAATTAGGTTAGCGCTAATGCAGCACAGAATTAAAGTTGTCTACAAATAATTACACACGAAGCAAAATAATTGAAACATTATATAATAGTATACAGAATTACGCTTTGAACAAATAAAAAGTAATAAACGATTCAGGTTATTGCAAATGCAGCAAATAGATAGAATTGTTAACATGCATTTATTCAAGCCTGATGATGATGATGATGATGATGCAAGGAAACAAGTGGACTGAGATATGGTGAAATGTTATACAGATAAAATGTTTTACACCTAAGTGAAGCAAACATGTTAAATTACATCACAGCATTCACAAGTAAATATGAGGATAAATGCTTTATAAAGCTGCCTATACTAGGAGACAGCTTTATGTCAGTTGGAATATAGTTCCAGAAAGACATAGCTGTGAACGCAGAAATGAATTTACCATAATTAGTTCTGATTTTAGGTAATAAGAAGTTGTTAGCTAATGCGCAAATCGAGTTTTATTATGATTACCAAGCTATTCAGGGTTAAAAATTATTTGGGGAATCTTTGAGTGAAGGGAATGGTAGACAAGGATTGCCATGTTTAATTGAAATAGTTTATGGACTGTGAGAATGCGACTTCTTACAAAAGAGCAGATACACTACATCGGGTGACTGGAAAGTAATAATGCGGATGGCCTGGTTCTGAACGCATTGTAAAGGAGCGAGATGAGAGCTATATGTGTTGCACCAAGTCGCAATGTAGTAGGTGAAGTGACTTTGAATGAATGCATGATAAAGAGAAAGCAAGGTTGGCAGACTAAAGTATGGACGTGCTTTTATAAGAATCCGGATACCATATCCAATTTTTGCTTTAGATGTGAAATATGTGTAATGTACTTAGAATCAAGGACAACCCCCAAAACCGACAATGATTAGAAGCTTTGATGGGATAATTATCGATAGTTCTAGTGGGAATATTTATGACTCATTTGAGTGGGGTGAAATAGCATGAAGTTTGTTTTACTAGGGTTAATTTCTAAAGAGTTACGACGACACTAGCGAATAATATTTTCCATATCGGTATTGAGCTTAGAAGTTAGGCTATTAATATAGGTGTCAGCAGTTCGAATTGTAGTGTTGTCCGCAAAGAGATAAGGTTCACAATGCGAAAGATGAGCAGTTAGGTCGTTAATGAAGATAGTGAATAGTAAGGGGCCTAATATTGACCCCTGAGGAACTCCCCTGTGAATTATTGTGAAGTTAGAAAGGTGATTAGAAATTCTAACTGTCTGTTGTCTGTTAAATAAACGCGAACAAAGGCAGCGCCGGTCCTACTACACCGATTGCGTATAAATTAGCAATTAAATGGTCTGGAGAATTGAATCAAACGCTTTTATGAGGTCAATAAACACTGCTCCAGCATATTTACCTTCGTCAATGTAGTGCTTAATTCTATCAGTGAATGAAAGAAGTGCAAGGTGAGTAGAGTAACCTGCCCGAAAGCCAAACTGCGTGGAGCAAAGAATGTCAAATTTTGTTAAATACTTAGTTAGACGTATAGCAATAGGGCGATAGTTAGAATTCAACCCCCTATAGCCTTTTTTAAATACAGGGACTATTTTGGCTCCCTTAAGTTTAGATGGAAATACACCGTATCTATACAAAAGTTTAATTACATAAGAAAATGGGTCAGCAATGATATCAGCAGCATATTTTAGGTGCACTGGTTGAATTTCATCAAGACCCGCACTTGCTAGCTTTAGTTGTATGACATTGTATATTTCACCCGGAATGGTAGGATATAAAAAAATGACACCATCTTCCCTTAGGGGAACCCTGAGTAGTATGCGAAGCAGCCATGGGGTCGACTCAAGGTAGTTTTATCAGCTGTATAAACTTGGACATGCAGCAGCACCAGCAACGCGCAGAACTGTTGTCGACGCCGTCGGCGTTTTGCCCGCGTTCGCACCGAACGCGCGCGGCGTTGGTGACTGCTGCCGGTGCCTCTGGGGCGCCACCGTCACGTCTCTAACCTAAGCTGCTTCGCATTATCGCACGCGGAGCCGCAGGTGTTGCCATTCGTTGCGCAATCCGGAGAGGAGAGGAGGAATGCCGAGAGGAGAGGAGATGAGACAAGGAGATGAGGGCGAGGAGGATGCGCATGCGCAGTAGGGGTGTGGACGCCACACGGCGGAGGGAGGGAGTGACATAGGCCCCAACATAAAATGCTTCGCATCTAAAAATGATTGTGGTTGTCTCTGGGGTAGTGTTATAGGGCTGATAGGAAGGGGCTTATTATTATCGGAAAGGAATTATTAAATTCATTGGCGATGTCTGATGAATTTCGGTACGTACCACTAGAGCTTGAAATCTCACTTATTGGGGAGTCTTTTGAGTTTCAGTTCAGAAGAGAGTTTATGAGCTTCCACTGTTTAGTGATACCTCGAGCTTCATTAATTTTAATTCCATAGTACTTCCTTTTGGCATCTTTCAATAATTTGTTTAGGACATTTTTGTAGCAAGTATATCGCTTCTGCAATTTGAAGTTAAATGGGCAACGTTCAGTTTTTTTGTACATATTCTCTTTCTTGCGCATGCACACTAGCAGACCATCTGTGAGCCACGGGTTATGGGGCGCTGGATACTTCTTGTTACATTTAACAAAAGTGGTTGCAGCATGGACACATTGCTTTACTACAGATGAAAAGCTTACAAAAGCTAGCGCAGCGTTTGATTCCGATTTTATCGTCGACCAGTGAAAAGAAGAGATGGAATCTATGAATTGAACTTTTTTAAACAAGGACTTTTGGGACGAACGCTCAGCGCGTGGCGAGGCATATGACAAGCGACAAAAGATGGGATAGTGATCTGTAATGTTGAGTGGTATTACGCCACTTTCATCGCATGATATGTAGTTAGATAAAATATGGCCAATAAGCGTGCTTGAGCCGCCTGTGATACATTTTGTCGGCAATGTAAGCAGCTGTTTGGTTCCAACCTTCCGTGGAACCAAAGCCTGCAAAGCAATTCGAGTATTCAATCGTGTGATGATTAGATTCATCCAGAAGGTTAATGTTTATATATCCCATAATAACCACCGTTTTTCTTTCGCAAGATATCTTGTCTAGGCTTTCGTATAGTGCAGAGCAGAACTCTGAGACTGACGATGCTGGCGAGCGATATCTGCAAGCTAAGATGGTTTTTCAGCATCAGAATGTGTAGGTTGGTGATCAGTTTCAATCCAAACAGATTCAGTGTTGTCAGCTAGGAAATAGAAGTCGTTCCGGCGTTTGTATCTTATAGAAGATGATACAAAGATAGCAGAACCACCGTGACTGTTTGATTGTCGGTGACAGTACTCTGGTGAGTAGTGTGGTAAGCAACATAAGTTTTTATCGTCAGGTGATAGCCACGTCTCAGACATACAGATGAAGGAAAAGTGGTGGTCAAGGGATGTCAGGTAACCATGAGTGTCGTCACAATATTTTCTGAGACTGCGTGCATTAAAGTGGATAGCCGATAAACCTAGGCCTTGAAAAAAACGTTGAAGACGTTTTGTCGAGTAATACATGTTAAAGGGTTATGAAGTGTAACTTGCAATAGTTGATTGCCAGAGACCAACTAGGTCGCATGACTATACACGGAAAGGTCTATGTCCTTTGCAATGCGGAATACTCGGCTGTCAGCCGACTTTCTCGCCTTGATATGGCAATTATCCGTCCACAGATACATGAAACCAGGTTCCCGCTTTAACTTCAATGCTTAGTGAACAGCCTTTTTTTTCAGCGTCAGGTGGTCGTTTACATAGACAGGGCGACTTTGCGATCCACCAAAGCCGAGGTCATTAGTGTTCAGTCCAACCTTTCGTGCCTTATCGACGAAATATTGCTTCTTAGCTCGTGATAAGAAGTGGGCAATGACATTTTTCTCAGCCGTTCCAACCTTCCCTGGAACTCAATGAACGGCGTCAATGTCACTAATCGTGATGGGACAATCAATTTTCGCCCCTACAGCTTTTATAATTGCCGCGCAGTCCTCTCCCTGTGTACGCGGAACGTTCTTCAATTCAACGTTGTTTAGCCGAGAATACTGTTCGAGTTCCGACTCTTTTGCTGTTAGGGTTTCATTCTGTGATTGCAGAGTTTGATTAACAGTTATTAGGCGCTCATTCTCTGACTTCTTTCTCGACAAGAGAATTCAGCATTTCGACACTTGAGACCAAGCTGCAGATTTCGGCCTTCATTGCACGAATTTCAGGCTCAGTTGATGAAATTTCCTGTTTCCTTTTCTCAACCAGTTTTTCAACTACTTCTTCCAGTCTGCCTTCAGACCAGGCCTCAAGCAGCCGAATTCTCTTAGCTAGTTCAGCAACAGTTGGCATAGTAAGAGATACAAGGAATCACTAAGACAGGTCAAAACACTGGCAGCAGTAGTTGCAGCAATCTACTAATGAATGCGTGGCAAAAAACACTAAACAAAAAAAGAACACCACCAACCTGCAAAGGTAAGAAAGTTCGTTTACGCTTGCACTCCTCCAGCCGCAAGTGCTGCTGCCAAATGAAGCCGGACAGACGCCAGCACCACTTTTGAAGCCTTGTGGTACCAGCCGACTATCTCAAGGCGGTGGTCTGCAGGTGACGTTGGTCACGCACGCGCAGTAGCCACGGATCACTAGATTCGTTGAACAGGTCAGAAATGCGCGCTCCAGCGGTGCAGGCAGGACGGGTACCGACGGCGCTTGGTTGAATGGTCCGCAAAAGTAAGAAAGTTCGTTCACGCTTACATTCCTCTTGCAGCAATTGTGCTTCTGCCAAATGACACTTAAACAGCTGCACTCAAATTTCGCATTAGGGAGTATCATAATCGTCAGTAAATTTCTTATTCCAATTAAGTCCGTCATTAGACCCTTCGTGATAGATCAAAATGGTTGAGGCCTCGCCCATATGGGCATAAACACAGATTGGAATAATTTTACGTTATACCGGCCCTGGGGGACGGGACGCCCGCCCGCAGAACCCGCTGCTGCGCGCGCCTCCCTAATATCTAGTTGGCTCGCAGTGCCCTCAGCCTACTTTTCGTTGTGTTGTGCCTCAAGCACCGCGCCGCTCGCCCACCCAACGGTATTCTACTACACTTTAAATACAGCCGCTGTGGCCATTCCTACACGTACGACAACAGCCGGGAGTGGCCGCGCGCGCGCCCGACACTTTTCAGAAGTGCCGAAAAGTGCAGTGCTTTTAGCGCGAAAATTACGAGTAACTCTGCGGCAAGCGCCGTCGCGCGGTCTGGGCAGAATGTGAACGGCTGCGCCCTTTTTCAGAGAATGAATCCGCTCGCTGTTTGCGGCCACTGCCGGAGCACACATGCCGAAGCCGTTCTGGCACAGTGTGGCGCAATTTCGGTCAATTTCCTGTGTTTGGCGCAGTTGGGCACATGAATTTGCGTTTGTATCAAAATGGCGCAATTGGCACAGGAGTCCTACCGCTGACGATACAGGCCGTGGATGAAGTCAGGCCCTAGTTTTACTTTCGGCATGCCGTCAAGGAGCAGCCGATCCGGAGCTGCAGCAGGAGAGAACGCTCCTTTTTTGAGAGGCCGCGATCAGGAGGGGCCGGGGGGAGAGGGTCACCCGCCTGTGACGCACGGGTCCAGATGGAGCGCCGTAATGTGCCGCTGCAACGTGTGCCTCGCATAGTCGAAGGCCGTTAAAGCGGTGAAGACGGTTGCATTCTAATGATGTGCTGCCGGCGCCAGTGCGTCCGCCTCCTCGTTGCCCTGGACGCCAACGTGTGAGGAAAGCCACTGCAGAGACAGATCCGAGCTACTCGAGACACGGGCACGAAGCTTTGCCGCCAGCAGGGCGACGCCAAGACCAGCAGCCTCCGGTTGTTGAAGAGCCGGGACTGCGGGCCGTGAGTCGCAAAGGACCACGACCGGGAGTCCGGGAGGTCCTCCGCCAGCAGATCCGCCGCCAGATGCAGCCCAGCTACCTCTGCAGCGGTGGAGCTTGCCGCGAAAGGCAGCCGGAGCACTCCGGAGCGCCGAAGGGCCGGAATCATACAGGAGACTGTAGCGCAGCCAGTGTTCCGAACTTCCGATGGACGGAGCCGTTCGTGTTGTGGGGATCGAGGTGCCTTCCCGCGCCTCGTCCCCCAGCTCGCGCCCTGTGCCAGCTCGATCTCCGGGAACCGCCGCCGTAACGGTAGCATGGCGGACACGGCTAGCTCGCCGGAGCTAATTTCCCGCGCAAACCGTGCTTGTGCCTCTTGGGTTTGAGTTGCCGCGGGAGCGAACGTCACCGGGACGCGCCCTGATTGGCCTTCCGAGTGGCGGCCCTCGGGCGCCCTCTATCCTCGAATACCCGATGCCGGTGAACATCCAGGGCCTTAAGCGCTTTTTGGTAATGGTGAACTATGTAAACACATAAAGTTCATCCCGAATCGCCCCGCTCTTGAAGCGCCTTTGACCGCATTGTTGAAAAAGTCGGCACGATAGAGCTGGGGTCCTGAGCAGGAGGGTGCATTTCATGCACTATCCCGAGCTCTAGTGGCCACAGCCGAACTGAAGTTGCCTGAACTCAACAGGGAGTTCGTTGTCCAAGCTGACATGAGCGACCTGGGCCTTGGGGCTGTGGTGCTTCAGGAGCACGGCGGCGTTCTCCGACGAGTCGCCTTTGCAAGCCGGTCACTTAACGCCGCCGAGTGCAACTACAGCGTGACTGAACGGGAGTGTCTCGCTATAGTTTTTGCTCTCCGGAAGTTTGGCTGCTACGTCGACGGAGTGCCATTTGCGGTGGAGACAGACCACATGGCGATCACCTGGCTTAAGCGCTTGCGCGAGCCTTCGGGCCGCCTCGCGCGCTGGGTGTTTACACTGCAGCGGTACAACGCTGTTGTGCGCTACCGGAAAGGGAGTTCAAACGTGGTGGCGGAAGCCTTGTCGCGCGCCCCCGTTTCATCGTCTGATCCTTTGGTCCGCCACGCCCGTGACCATTCGCACCAAGCAGAAGCCGGAGTCTCAGTCTCCAATTGCTCGAAAGGCGCGACCCCCGACGGCGAAGCGATCCCCAGATTGCCAGATTCGGGAGAGGACGTTTACCTGGTGAACCACGTCAGCTCCTCGTGTATCGTCTTCAGCAAGCAGGAGCTACTAAAGGCACAGCAGAGCGATCCATTTTGTCGACAAATTCTTGACGGGCTCAAAGAGTTGAGCTCCCAAAAGGAGCGGGGCGGCAAAGTCGGGCGCACGCGGACAGTTGGTATTGCTGTTGGCGCCGAGTGAGACGCAGCTGGTATTGTTGCGGTCACGTTGGATACGTATCTGCTCGACGCCGATGAATTTCTCCTGCGCTATATCCCATCTGAGGAGGCTCCCAAGGAGTCTTTCAAGGTGGTGATACCCCGTAGTCTAAGGAAAGCCACCCTGAACGATTTCCACGACTCGCGGTTGGCCAGGCATGCGAGTGGCCTTCTGTGATTTCTCTGACTTTCCAAAAGTTGTGCCGCTCCGCTACCTGGCCAGGCATGAAGCGTGACGCTATTCACTACGCCCGCTCATACCGCGCGTGCCAATGTGTGAAGCCTCGCGCAGGCAAACCCCCCGGTCTCAACAGCCAATCGACATCCAGCTACCCTGGCAAGTCGCGACCTGTGACATTATGGGACCCTTTCCCAAAAGCCGGCGAGGCTACATTTTTCTCTTGGCTGTCACAGATCACTTCACGAAATAGGTTGAACTTTTTCCTCTTCGGAAGTTGACGGCACGCGCAATCTGGGACAAGTTGACCGAGGTCTTTAACCGCTGCGGCTTTCTGGCGGAGCTGGTAACCGACAACGCGTCCTACTTCACGGCCAAGGTGTTCGTGGATGCGTGTGCTGCCTTTGCCATTAAGCACAGCAAGACAACCACGTGTCACCCACAGGCCAAGCAGACAGAGCGGATTAACCGGAACCCCAAGCCCTTGCTCGCGGCCTTTGTCCAGCAACACAGGGATTGGGATGTCTGTCTTAACGAGATAGGTTTCTCCTTGCGGTCTACGGTGACCCGTTCGACTGGGTACACGCCAGCTTTCCTCAGCTTCCAGGGAGAGCTGCCAAACTCCATGGACCGCGTCCTGCGGTCCGGCAGCAGGGCGTGCGCCACGAAAGCCGGCCTTTCTGACTACGCGGCGCAACTGCGCTCACGAATGGACGCGGCTCTTGACCTGGCCCGTTCCAACCGGGAAAAAGCTCGAGCTGGACAAAAGGCCCAGTAAGACCGGTCACATCGGGACGTGCACTACGGTGTCGGCGATCTCGTCCTCAGACGCAACCATGTCTTGAGTGACGCCGCCAAAGGCGTCTCTGCCTCGATCCCTGCTGGCCAAATGGTTGGGCCCGTACCGAATGGAGACCAAAATGTCCCCTCTGGTATTCAAGCTGGCCGACTCCCAAGGGAGACCACTCGGCGGTCCAGTTCACGTCTCGGACCTCAAACTTTTCGTTGCCAGGAGCAGCGACTGAGGAGAGGGGGAGGCGGTTGACGAACCGCAGGAAAGCCGTGACACGGCTGGCTCCAGGCCACCCTATCGGTACAACAACCTGCGGGAACGCACCTAAGCAGCCCTATAGCTAGCCGGACTTATTCCCTACCACGCTGGTAAACAGAGAAACAGCTAAGGGCGCGTTCACACTGAGACATTCGGCGTCTGGAGTGGCGCGGAGCCTAGTTCGGTGACGGCGAGATCCGTCGGAATAGCCCCTTCCGCGCCTATCGGTCTCGGACCGATTTTTGCGGCAGCTGCCGTCGGATTCCCTCACCGCGGACCAATCGGAGCGCGAGTAAGAATTTCGAAGATGGCGCCCGAGTCGGACGCGCGCGCGTTGTCGCAGTCGTCGAAGTCTGTCGCGACGTCAGAAATGCTGATCGAACTGGTCCGAAACTTAATTGTTGTCACGAATAACAATACATCTGAACTTACTCTCGGTAGTACTCCACGTCGCGATCTCGCAGAAGGGGTAGTAGTTTGGTGGCGTGACCAAGCGTGTTGCGCTCTTGCAAAGCAGGACGAACCTACCACCGCCGCTGGCGTCGTCTCTTCTGCGAATGCTTCTGCGAGTCATGCATCGTCAGAAAGGTGCTTGCTAAGAGGTCTAGCGGTACTGCCTCTTCTTGCTCAGGGTTTATCGTCGTTGCATGCAGCAATGAGGCGCAAAATAAAAACACACGAACTCTACGCGAGCGGAGATAACTGCGCAGTTTCGATACGGTGGCTAGAGTTTCGAGCCGCGGGAACATCCGGGTATTCCCGCGCTTGCTTGGAGGTTAGCGCTTTACACCGCAGATGGCGCTTTGTCGCGTTCCGACGAAAAAAGCAGGGAGAAGATGGATACGACCTGATCTCTTAAAATCATAGGCAGCGGTACAAGCTAAATTTTTGAAAAAGAAAGATAATGAGAGGGTATACAAAAATGCTAGATAAAGAACATGTGTGGTATACCTGATTAAATCAAGCAGGCTAGGTGACTATTTGTCGCCACCCCGTTTCAAAGGGGATGCCAATAAATCATCATCATCATCAACGGCGCGGTGAGCAAGCAGTGTCACGGCCGCTGGATGCAAGCGCACACGGTGCGGCCTGCCGCGCCAGGCGGCTTGCTATGAGAGAGAGCGTGAGGGGCTGTAGTTGCATATGCGGCCGCTGTTGGGCGCCACGGGGCGTGGACGGGTAAACGCGGGAAAAGGCGTACCGGCGGCGCTCTCACGGACGCTGCCGCAGCAAATCAGTCATTTCGGAGGACCACGATTTCGCAGCGGAGCTTTTATGTGCCTGCCACCAGCTTTTGTACGCTCTCGGGTATTCTTCCTGGGAAGTACTGCCCATGCGGCACTATGCCGCGTAACTGTTGTGTGCCACGGTGCACAAGCAACACGCAGAAGAATCCAGGCATCCGCTACCACGATGCAGGATCCAGATGCAGGATGACGATCCAGATGGCTGCACAACATCTCGCGGCAAGGTTCCAGTGGCAAAGCAAGCAAGTGGTAGCCTAACGACTCATCACTGGTATGTTCCCTGTTTGTTCCCTGCATTTTAAAGAAGATGATTACCGCAAGACAACAAAGTATAGGGTCTTGCTTTCGGCTGCAGTTCCTTCAGTTTTTCCTAATTATCCGTCATACATGAGAAGGGAGAATACACAATGAAGTAGGAAAAATCCCCAGAAATGTGTGTCGCTAAGTTTGCCAGATGACCACAGTGATGTTGTGACCAGTGACAGTGGAGATTGCTGCGCGATAAATCAATCGGAAGGCGAAATTCATGGTTCCGTTATTGAACTCGCGACTGAAACTGCAAGAGAAAATAGTGAGCCAGAATGCTTTGTTGTTGGATGGTGCATCGTAAACCGATCTCGACATTGACGGCATGATGAAGAAGTTAAAGAAAACCATTAATCGGCTCGAGATGAAACTTTTTCGCCTCAAAAAGGCGCTGCAGACGCTTCAAGACGGCTACGATGAAGCGCGCGGGCGCCTGAGAGCGTACGGTGAGAGTAAAGAAATTCAGCACTTTTTGACCGTGTTAACAGCTACCGAACAAGGCGAGAAAGCGGCTTTGTTCATTCAAAATCAAGTAGTTAACTTTCATGTGAAAAATCCAGCATATAGCGAGGCTATCCTGAAGGGATTGTGTTCTCTGGAAGGCTTGCTCTAACAAAGGCTACAGTCACGTCCGGGCTCTCTTCAAGCTTCCCTGTCGCACCTCGTTGCAAAAGTACGTGGGTAAATCAACAGGCGAGGTTGGGATAACCCCGTTGATCAAAGAGCGCCTGCGTTTGGAGAGAGAAGGCTTGGTTGTGGAGCCGGAGCGAATGAGCTCCCTTATTATTGACGAAATGGCAATACAACAAAAAGTTATATATGATCGCCAAGTGGACAAAATTTTTGGCCTCGTCGACATGGGACCTGGCTCGGAGCAAGATGCAATGGCAACACCTCGGGTTGCAAACCGCCTTCTGTGCTTTACCCTCAGAGGACTTTCAACCCCATATGTCATACCTCTTGGCTATTTTTTTACTCGGTGTTTGAAGGGCGAGCAACTGAGTAACATCACAGCAGAGGTGATGAAACTTACTGAGGAAGCGGGATTCCGTATTGTGCGGGTTGTGACCGACAACCACCAAACAAATGTCTCGCTGTTCAAAAGCGTTTCCGACGACGGCACGCTTTCCCACGTGGTGACCCACCCAGTGCGTGTAGGTGATCCGCTCTTCCTTTCTTTTGATCAAAACCATCTGATCAAGAATCTCCGGAACAATTTTCTGGAAAGAGAGCTATTAGACGGGGATCAGCTAATCAAAGGCGGTGTCTACATGGAAAAGCTGTTCGAAATAGTCTCAGCTGCTGGTGAAGCCTGTAAGGTTCCTCACCCGTGCTCATGTTGAACCAAATAAATTGGAAAAACAGAAAGTGCTAAGAGCGAAGCAAATCTTTTCTGAAGTTATTATAGCTACGTTAAAATTCCTCCAAGAAAACCTGAAGTGCCATCCTGACGCGGCAGAATTCCAGGACTGCCTCGCCACCATTTTTTTATGGAAATGGTAGCTAAAGGGTACGCCATTCACGACATTGGAGGTTTAAAGCTGGGTGGCCAGCAGGAGGAGCCCTTGTACGCGACAGACGACGAAAGGCTTTTATGGCTGGAAGTGGATTTTATCAACTATATTGAGGATTTACAGCTTTCTGGCAGCCGATCAAAGCAGAAGATCACAAAGGAGACTTACGAGGCGACGTTGCTGACAACTAGGTCTACAGTCGCAGTAATAGAATACCTTCTAGATCATGTCAAGTAAGTTTTTCTCTTGTACGCATTAAATTTCTCCCTGCTTCAATTGTAATTTCACCGACTCCTTCTGCTGTATCGACTGTCCCCAGGTTCCGGTACGTTCTGATTCGGGGATTTAACAGTGACCCCGTGGAATCATTCTTCAGCTGTCTGAGGCAGTTCAACGGGGGCAACGACAGAGTCGATGCTCGGGCAGCTGTCTTCTCCGTGGAGAAACTTCTAAAGGTTAGAACTGTTATAATTAAATACTAGGGAACCATAACATTGCTCACTTTCTTTTTTCTGTAGGTTGGGATCTTGCATGCGGCAAAGACAGCCAACGTATCGTCCAGTTCTTAGTCCAACGCTGTCGTCAGCCTGCAGAGCCAACACAATGATGTTCCTAATTGCCCAGTTGAAATCAAACCTGCTGCCAGGAAGCTTTCAGGCGAGCTCCAGTGCATGAACTACTGGTTACATGCGCAAGATGAGCTCGAAATTGCTCCAATTGCCTTTTTGGCCGGCTACCTCGCCCGTGCCTGTGATGAAAATCAATCAATCAATCAATCAATCATTTTATTTCAGCATCAATGAAAATCAATGACACTTGGTGGGTACATACAAAAAGCCTTTAATCAGGCTTGACAGGGTCTGTACCCCCGGGCTTGCCAAACAAGGCACATGATTATACAATACAGAAGTACTAAGGAACCAATCTGCATATTATAAGGAAGATAGGTTTTTCACTGAATGGTCGTGGCACCATTTAGGAATAAACTGCAACACACTATATCATAAATGCGCTAGTAAGGTCGGAAATGCTAAAGGAACTGATAATGCCATCTTTATACAAATACAAACAAGACAGGCGAGCATGTTACATGTGAAGGTCTGAATTATTAAGTAGCACAGGTAACTGGTATTTTACCATTTGTGTACCGTAATTTGTTCGTATTCTAGGCACCCTCCAGACTTCGCGTACCTTCAGGGTGCGCACATGCTCAGCCTGTCTTAACCCAGACAATTCTGTAAAAAACGTGTCGTTGTTTTTCGTAGCCAATGTATAGCGTTTCTGTAACATTGAACGGTAAACCTCATTCACTGGTAATAGATTGAGAGCCTTGAAAATTGGTTCCGTGTGTGCGTCGTATGCAGCATTAATGATATTTCGAAGTGCTTTCTTTTGAAGTTTTTGTAGTTTTTCAGTGTTAGTTTTGGTGGTCGTGCCCCAAACTAAGTAACAGTACGATAGGTTGGACAAAAATAGCGATTTGTAAATTAACAACTTTATGTTCTGAGGCAGGATGTAGCGAAATTTGCATAAGATGCCTAAAGTTTTTGAAAGTTTATTTAAGGTTGCATTTAATTGATCTGTCCACGTCATATGTTCTTCAAAAATGACGCCAAGGCTTCTAGCTACGCGTGAAAGCTCTATAGTTGATGACCCTAATTTTAAGTTGTCGGTGATATTCAGCCTTTTGTTCTGAGGGCGAAATAATACTGCATTTGTCTTTGCCGCATTTAAGTTCAATGAATTGGCAACACTCCATGTGTGGATTTTTCTTAGTACTGCGTTGCCTTTTTCTATGAGTTTTGAAGGGTCATGGCCTGTAATAAAAATACTTGTGTCGCCCGCGTAAATGATAAACTTAGTGTTAGCACAAGTATTTATGATGTCATTTATGTACACGTTGAAGAGTAAAGGGCCCAAAATACTGCCTTGAGGCACACCAGCAGTAACTGGCTTGAATTCGGATACAAAGTCGTTAACAGTGACTTGCTGCCGACGGTGATGAAAGTAAGAAGTGATATGTTTTAGGAAAGTACCCCTAAAGCCATAATGTTGCAATTTCTCAAACAAGGAATAGTGATTAATTGAGTCAAATGCTTTTGAGTAGTCAATGAAAATGCCTAGTGTACATAGATGATCTTCAAATGACTGCAAGATAAATTCCTTTTGCCTCAGAAGAGCCGTTTCAGTTGAACAACCCTTCCGGAAGCCATACTGGCAAGGCGTAATAATGTTGTGCTTCGTAGTAAAACTGGACATGCGTTTATATATCAATTTTTCAATGCATTTCGAGAAAACGGGAATTATTGAAATAGGCCTATAGTTAGATAAATTATTGATATCACCACCCTTGTATATTACGGTTACTTTTGAAATCTGAAGTTGTTTAGGGAAAATACCAACAACAAACATTAGGTCACATGCTCTAGAATTGGCGCGATAGTATCGATAACATATTTTACAGGTTGTATCTGTAAGTCATCAACGTCGGTGCACATACTGTTTCTCAGTGACATGACAGAACTTACAATTTCATGCACGGTAGTGGGAAACAAGAATGTACTTTCCTGTATTTGTGTTCTTAAGTACTGGATGCATTTGGGATCGTGCTTACTTTTTACTAATGATGTGAAATAGTCGTTGAAAGAGTTCGCTAATCGTGTATCTGTTAATGTGTCGCCTTTAATGTTAATTGATAAAGTGGATTGTTCTTGGGGGTCACCGTGGAGCACGTTGTTCAAACGCTTCCACACAAGGTGTGGCCTTTTAAGTACCTCGGGAGAAAAAAGATTACTGAGGTGTGATGATGATTGTTGGAGTTTAATGGCGCAAGGGCCAGGTATGGCCAAAGAGCGCCATAACAGTATTAGTTCGCGCCAAGACGATGGTAATGGCTTGTTAGTGGTAGATGAATAGGGAATTATATGAACATTAGATGTGGCATGGCTGTAAAGGGGCCTAAAAACAGTCGCTGTAAAGAGCGTAAAATCTATACGTAATAAGATTATGGCAATGACTAATGATGTGTACTATAGACATGAATATACATTGCAAAAGAATGATATGACTTACAAAAATATTACAGATGCAGGAATTGGCCGGAAGCACAAGTGCCTAAACAGAGCCCTTGAGACACAAGAGCTTGTAGGCATGTGCTATAAAAAAAACTATCACAGCAACATTCTCTTGAGAGAGGACGCGCTACGAACTTACTGGGCTAATAACATGTAGCACAACATCTTTCAAGTATGCGAGGACTGCTTTGGTGTTAAAGAGCGGTTCTTTACCAAGAAACATGGCGGGATGCAGAGGAACACAAGAGTGATATGCTAGAGGAAAGTGTTTCTTTCTTTCTCTTTCGGCTTCCCGACACTCCAGGAGGACGTGGAGGACGGTGAGCCTGTCGCCACATCTACCACAGGTTGGAGGATCATGACCATTCAATAGAAAATTGTGGGTGCCGTAGGTGTGTCCTATTCTGAGACGACAGAATAGGACATCAGTTCGTCGTGTTTTAGTTGTACAGGGCCAGAAACCTAACTGTGGCTTAATCAAATGAAGCTTATTACTTGTTTCTGCATCCCACAAGCGTTGCCAGTGGCTTCGCAGTTTCTTTCGCAAGAAAGGTTTCAAATCTGTTGCAGGAACAGCAGCTGTAGGGTTAATAGCGGGTGTTGTGACTGATGTGGCCATTTGGTCGGCAAGAACATTGCCCTCGATGCCTCGATGCCCAGGCACCCAGCATATAATTACATGTTGGTTAGTTGCGTATGCTCTACAAAGAACAGAATAGAGCTCAATGAGAATGGGGTTTTTTCTGTTTACAGGGTGACTTCAAGGCTTTTACGACGCTTTGAGAGTCTGTAAATATAATAGTTTTTTGAAGTTTTGATTTCTTTATATGCTTTACAGCTGACAATATTGCGTAGGCCTCAGCCGTAAAGATACTTGTTTCTTGGTGAAGCACGCCGGATTCCGAGAAGGACGGGCCGACGGCTGCATAGGATACTCCGGCATGTGATTTAGAAGCGTCTGTGTAAAATTCTGTGCACGGGTACTTGGACTGTAATTCTAGGAAATGCATTCGGATTTCAACCTCTGAAGCGTGCTTTGTAACCTCTACAAAGGACATATCACATGCTACCACCTGCCACTCCCAAGGTGGTAACAGCTTGGCTGAAGGCATTAAGCGATGTTCGTGGAGTGGGATATCCATTTCTTCGCTAAGCTCCCTGACACGCAGTGAGAAAGGCTGTCTTATAGACGGACGATTACCAAAAAGTGTAGCACACGTCATATCGTTAACGGTATTAAAACATGGATGCTGATGATTAGAGCGGACTTTAAGGAAATATGTGAGGCTGGTGTATGTTCTCTGCAGATGGAGTGACCACTCATTTGATTCGACGTATAAACTTTCAATGGGACTTGTTCTGAAAGCGCCAGTGGCGAGGCGGATACCTTGATGGTGGACGGGATCCAGCATCTTCAGCGCACTAGGGGCGGCAGAGTGATATACCGCGCTACCGTAGTCCAGTCGTGATGAAATGAGACTCTTGTAAAGATTCATTAAACACTTCCTGTCACTACCCCAGGATGTGTGAGATAAAATTTTCAGTAAGTTCATTGTTTTTAGGCATTTCGTCTTGAGGTGTTTTATGTGGTGGATGAAAGTAAGCTTAGAGTCAAGTATGATGCCTAAAAACTTGTGTTCTTTGTTCATAGGTATTTGTTGTCCATACATTTCGATGGTGGGATCTGCAATGAGACCTTTCTTCCTGGTGAAAAGAACATAAGAGCTTTTGTGGGGGTTTACTTTGAACCCGTTTTCGTCTGCCCACTTAGACACTTTGTTCAACCCCTGCTGTACCTGTCTCTCGCACACTGCAAGGTTACAGGACTTGAAGCCTATTTGTATATCGTCCACGTAGATGGAATAAAAAATAGCTGGTGGCAACGAAGCACGAAGCGTGTTCATTTTGACGATAAAGAGCGTGCAACTGAGCACGCCTCCCTGGGGTACACCAGTTTCCTGTACGAATGGACGCGACAGTGCATTGCCTATTTTAACCCGAAATGTGCGGTTGTGTAGGTAGCTTTCAATAATGTTTAACATATTGCCGCGAATGCCAATTGCCGACAGATCGCGCAAGATTCCATAACGCCAGGTTGTATCATACGCCTTTTCCATATCTAGAAACACGGATAAGAAATACTGTTTATGTATGAAGGCATCACGAATGTTTGCTTCGATGCGCACGAGATGGTCGGTTGTAGACCGTCCTTCTCTGAAGCCGCATTGATATGGATCAAGAATTTTGTTTGACTCAAGGAAGTGTAAAAGGCGACGATTGATCATTTTTTCAAAGAGTTTGCAGATACAACTTGTGAGAGCTATTGGGCGGTAACTTGTTACTAATTTGGGGTCTTTACCTTGTTTCAAAATCGGGACGACAAGGGATTCTTTCCATGCAATAGGTAGGTACCCGGCAGCCCATATAGCATTAAAGAGTGCGAGTAGCGTTATTTGAGTATCGCTGTGGATGCGTTTAATCATATCGTACATGATCCTGTCAGGTCCAGGTGCTGAGCTCCGACATGTATTCAAGGAGGCTCTCAACTCGGCGATGTTGAAAGGCGTGTTATAGGGTTCGTTCTGTCTGCATTTACGATCGATAGCCTTGTGTTCTGCGATTTGTTTGTGCTTTAGGAACGCCTCTGAATAATGATTTGAACTAGATATGCACTCGAAGTGTTCGCCAAGAGCGTCAGCTTGGTCTTCCAAGCTGTTCGCTTCGTCGTTCACTAGCGGCAAAGGATGGATTTCTTTTCCCTTTAACCTCTTTAGCCCGTGCCATACTTTTGCCTCTTGAGTGTATGAGTTTATACCAGAGAGAAACCTCTCCCAGCTTGCCCTCTTAGCCTGTCTTCGCGTCCTTCTTCCCTGGGATTTAACATGTTTAAACTCTATTAGATTTTCAGTCGTAGGACATTCACGTAGTTTCCCCCAAGCTTTATTTTGCCGCCTCCGTGCCTGTCTGCAGTCGTCATTCCACCAGGGGACCCGTCTTTTGAATGAAGTACTCGTTTGAGGAATGAACTTCTCAGCGGCGTCAATGATAAAAGCAGTAAAATATGATACGGCGTGATCTATACTAAAATTATTTATAAAATCTCGTGATAAGTACGTGGATTCCCTAAAGCATTCCCAGTCAGCTGAGGCTAGTTTCCAGCGTGGGACATGCGGAAGGGAGTCATGTTCGGTTACTAAGTTTAAGGTTACTGGAAAATGATCACTTCCGTATGGGTTTTTAATTACATGCCATTCTAAATCAGGGAAAAGTGAGGCAGAGCCAATTGACAGGTCTATTGATGAATAAGAATTATGATGGATATTGTAATATGTTGGTTCATTCTTATTGAAGAGGCACGCACCGGAGTTAACAAGGAAGTTCTCAATGAATCGACCTCTCGCGTCGCATCGGGAGTCTCCCCAAAGAGTGTGATGAGCATTAAAATCACCAGTGATAATGTATGGCTCTGGGAGCTGGTCGATGAGGCTGTAAAATTCCGTTTTACTGAGGTGATGGTTGGGTGGTATGTAAATGGAGCAAATGGTTATAAGCTTGTTGAATAAAATTGCTCGCACAGATACAGCCTCGAGAGGCGTGTGTAGGGCAAACTGTTGGCAAGCAACAGACTTACTTACAACGATGGCTACACCTCCGGACGAGGCAGAAGCGTTGTCACGATCTTTACGGAAAATGGCATATTGCTTCAGAAAGTTGGACTGTGTAGGCTTTAAGTGTGTTTCTTGGACACACAGCACCTTCGGATTATATTTATGTATGAGTTCTGTGATGTCGTCGAGGTTACGAAGTAATCCTCTGACGTTCCACTGTAGTATCTGTGTGTTCATGTTGCAGACAATGTTTGTGCTGTGTGTCTCGTGTGAAAACACTAACTTAACTTACAGAGCCCTTGTCGGGCCCTGTGATGCGGGCTTTTTCTTTTTTTGGAGCGGTCGAGAGATTCTCGCCGCTCCTTTGGCGCTGGCTGCGCCGTCTGGCTGGAAGATGTGTCCATCGGCTCTTGGGGAGCGCTGGACACCCGCTCTTGAGAGCGGTTTGTTCGCAATGAAGGCCTCGTCTCGAGCGACAAAACCTTGGAGGCCACCAGCCCGGAGGTGGATGGCCCCTTCTGCTGGGGTGGCGGAGCAGCGCCTGCTGCAGTCGCCGAGGGGGCAGATGGCTTCACTGCCGGCTCACTACGCGTGGGCCGGACAGCAGCCGGAAGCCGCTGCGACGCTGCCCCCTGACGCGTCACATCGGCAAAGCTGGTTTTAGACAGGTAGGTCACCCGCCTTCGTGCCTCTTTGAAAGTTATGTTTTCTTTTACCTTAATTGTCACTATTTCCTTTTCTTTTTTCCAGGATGGGCACGACCGCGAGTATGCGGCGTGCTCCCCATCACAGTTAACACAATGTAGAGAACTTTCACAAGACTCAGAGGAGTGTTCGTGGGCACTGCATTTCGCACAAGTTTGGCGGCCTCGGCAGTTCTGCGAACTATGGCCGAACCTCTGGCATTTGAAACATCGAAGGGGATTTGGCACATATGGCCTAACACGAAGCTTGATGTACCCGGCCTCGATGGACTCGGGCAGGACACTTGAGTTGAAAGTAAGTATTAGATGCTTGGTCAGGAGTTCTTTCCCATCTCGCCTCATTTTAATCCGTTTAACATTGATGACATTCTGATCACTGAAACCCTCAAGGAGTTCAGCCTCACTCAGCTGCACAGGTCATCATCTGAGACAACGCCGCGGGTGGTATTCATAGTACGGTGTGGGGTTACTGTTAATTGGGCATCTCCAAATGACACTAGATTGGGCAGTTTCTCGTATTGTTTGAGATCACGGAGTTCCAAGAGGAGATCCCCGCTTGCCATCCTAGATGCTTTGTAGCCTGGTCCAAAAATATCAGTCAAGACTTTGAAACAAGGAAAGGTGACATTGATCGTACCGATTTGTCTGAGGTTTCAGAGTGAATAACATGGAATCGGGGGGAAATTCTGTGTTTGTCGTCCAAAAAACTGGAACACATCTCGGTGCGCCTCTTTTCAGACGGCGATCAGGGAGTAGGGGGAATTGTTCAGCCATAGGTACGGAGTTTTTCGGCAGCGACGCCAGCCACCCACCAAGGAGCCCAACGAGGGGACGCTGCAGGACCTGGAGAAGACAGGTCCTGCAAAACGCCAGCTGTACGCCACTACTATAACCAATACGTATAAACCAAGGGTGGTTATAACACACAAGGTTAACCCTCGCCACCAGGAATGTTGGAAGTAAATGGAAGAGAAAAGACGACAGGAAAGATTAAAGGTGAACGAGAAAGACGAAGATTGAAGAGAAGGCAGGAAAAGGCGACTGCCGATTTCCCCGGGTGGGTCAGTCCGAGGGTGCCGTCTACGTGAAGCCGAGGCCGAGAGGTGTGTTGCTTCCGCCGGGGGGCCATAAAGGTCCGAACACCCGGCATCGGCTCAACCCCCAGGATCCCCTTTTCCCCGGACACGCTAAGCCGCGCACGGCTACACCGCGGGAGGGTCCAACCCTCATGTGCTCGGGTCCGTGGGGCGCCC